>NC_068991.1:5801048-5804347 GCF_001194135.2 Octopus bimaculoides | reverse complement strand
CCCATCTAATAATCTTTTCTCATAACGTGGCAACGGAAGTTGTTTTCGAATTTTCGTATTGCGTAAACACAGAAAATTCACGTCGAGTAAACATGTCTGATGAATGTGCAAGTAACTACTAATTAAGATACTTGGAGTAACTAGCTTATAATTAATATAATGTTCTATGCTATATACATACATACATACATATATATATATGTATATATATATAGGTATGTATATATATATTTGAATTTCTGTCTTTCGGGGAGGGTGTGTAAGTGTATCTGGGGATAAAGTATTATGTATGGGTCGACAGCTGAGTGGGTCGGTTGGGTTAGCTTCCTTCGGAATGGAACATACTGAAGAGAGTGTGTAGAGAGTGAGAGATTAAAGATTCTGGTGTGTATAGTGATTCTGGTGTGTATAGTGATTCTGGTGTGTATAGTGGTAATTTTCTTTTGTGGTGGGGATGAGGCCTTGCTTAAAATGTAACGGATATGTATGTATGTATGTATGTATGTATGTATGTATGTATGTATGTATGTATGTGTTATTTTATTCTTTTATTCTATTATCTTTTCAGTCATTTAACTACGGCCATGCTGAAGCACCGTATGTAGTCGAACAAATCGACCCGAGGCTATAGTAGAAGACACTTGTCCAAGGTGCCACGCAGTGGGACCGAACCTGGAACCCAGTTGGTAAGCAAGCTACTTACCACACAGCCATTCCTGCGCCTATACACACACACACACACACACACACACACACATATGTATGTATATGTAATATAATTATATTATATATATATATGTGTATAATATATGTATGTATGCATATATAATATACACACACTCTCTCTCTCCCCATTCTTTCTCTTTATATATATATATATATATACATATATATATATATATATAGAGAGAGAGAGAGAGAGAGAGGAAGAGAGAAGGGAAGAGACAGAGAGGGTGGGGGATGAAAGATAGAGGAAGAGAAAGAGCGAGAGTGAGTGAGAGTGTAAGAGAGAGAGAGGGAAAGAGATAGTTATACAGATAGAGAGAGATAAAGAGAGAGAGAGAGAGAGAGAGAGAGAGAGAAGCGAGAGAGAGTGAGAGAGAGAAAGAGAGAAAGAAATTGACAGATAAGTAGAGAAAGAGTGCAGCTAATATTGAGCCATTAATGATAGAGTCGAATTTACATCAATGTTTAAAGAAATATTAAAATATATAAAACATGACTAAATAAAAACAAATTTCTTAGGGACCTTCAAACGGTTAGGTTTGCAATCAATATGGGGTTGGACTAGCTAGAGTAGACAAGAAGGGAAAAAGTCAAAATTTTGAATTAGGCCGGTACAAAGGTATAAAACAACGTATGATTATGTAAGTAATTAGCGAGCAGCGGAATTAAAGCTGAATATGAAACTAAAGAGTGGATGTAAAGGGGGATAAGTAGCATATAACTTTAAGCACGAGGTTGCTGACAAAGAAAGTGGCATTCAAGAATGCATAAGAATAATTACTGGTTCATGTATATAGGCAATATACAGTGATGTGTACGTTAATATATCCACCGTAGCTAACGTAACACACACACACACACACACACACACACACACACACACACACACACACACACACACACACACACACACACACACACACACACACACACACACACACGTGTATAATTATAAATGTGTAATAATAGAGAAATTCTGATATTCATAAAAGCACACGTAAACATTTACACGTACTTCATGGATACATCAGTGAAAATCATTAATACAGTTATGAAAGCCATATACATACATTCATACATACATAAACGCACATGCATGAGTTCACACACGCACATAGACATACACATACGCACACGACATGTTATACTTTCAGCCTGTCATACCTTTATATATGAAAGTTTTTGTACTGCGACTACATTCACACAGAACATATACACTCATGCATAGGTTCATAGGCAACATTATTAATACGTACAGTTGCAGTCATTTTGCAACGCTACACGTATTTGCTTGTACAAGTATTTCAAATAACGGTATGAACGTCTATATTAATATAATTATCTATATGTATATTTTTTCAAATGGATCTCCGTGTTTTTATATGTACATACACTTGTACATCCATATGTTTTTCTATCTGAAATTGTAATAAAAATATAATCATATTTAATGTATATTTGTGCATGTTGTGACGTATAAATGAAATTTTGTCTCTGTGTGTGTATTTTTTACTACTTTATATGTGGGCCTTACCATATTTAATATCTGTTTATATGTTTTTAAACATACATATCACATATATACATACTTACATATATAGAAACATCCATAGACACATACATACATATATATATGCATATGTATGTATATAAATCTATACACCTTTATGCATACATTTATACTTATATATATGCATCTATCTATCTATCTATCTATCTATCTATCTATCTATCTATCTATCTATCTATCTATCTATCTATCTATTTATTGATCGATCTGTATAACTTATCTATCTATCTATCTATCTATCTATCTATCTATCTATCTATCTATCTATCTATCTATCTATCTATCTATCTATCTATCTATCTATCTATCTATCTATCTATCATTATATTTATATATGTATACACACAAGCACGCAAACACATAAGCATATGACGTCATGAACGTGTATGTAAGTAGGTATATCCATCGGCGAGTCCTGGTATCTGCACAAAAAGTATGCAATGTAAAAAAAAAAAAAAAATTGAAGTTGGATACATGAAGCAAAATATGCATGTACCCTCATTTAAACTTTCATAAATATGGAATAATGATATTAACATCGCATTTCTTATTTGCATCCATTTCTATATTTCAGGTATGCATTAGATGCCTCGCATTTTTGGAGAATATGCCTCTCATATGTATACATATATATATATATATGTGTGTATGTGTGTGTGTGTGTGTGTGTGTGTGTGTGTGTGTGTGTGTGTGTGTGTGCGTGTGTATGTACATGTATGTATATATATATGTATATTTGTAAACATAAAGAAGTGTGTGTGTATGCGCATATATACATATATATATACCTGTATATATATATGTATACATGTATGTATATATATATATATATATATGCATTTATATATATATATATATATGTGTGTGTGTTTGTGTGTATACAAGTATGTATATATATGCATGCAGAGATACATATATAAACTAAGGAATAGTTTCTTCATATCTTTTGACTAACCTTATAATTATTACCAAGATATATATGTATATATATATATATATATAT
>NC_068991.1:5792050-5795745 GCF_001194135.2 Octopus bimaculoides | reverse complement strand
ATATATATACCCACACACACGCATTCATACACTTCGATGGCTATGTGAATGCATGGATAATAATACGCTTATTTGTTTCTTGAAATATCTACACACATACAAACATACATTCATACATATATACATACATGCATACATACATACATACATACATACACACACACATACATGCTTATATGCATACATACATAAAACATACATACATACATACATACATTCATACTTACATATTAGATTGACAGGATATATATCGACCTATTTGGAGCAAAATATGACTGAACTTAGGATCATGGGGAGAGGACACATATCCTTAACTCATCTACCACAAATAATTACAATATCTGGGACTCTAAAAATCTACAAGACCCTCTGAAGATTTAAAAGATAATGAATGAAGCAAGATCCTTTCCTTTGCAACATTAATACCAAATAGGTGGCCAGTCAAAATTTACTCTGAAGTAAAAAGAGAAAGAGAAAAAAACGTACATACATGCATGCATGCATCCATCCATACTGTCTGAAGATAGAAAAACACCGCAGAAACCTTGTAACGGTATGACTTGATTATAGAAATGCATTCGACTCTGTTCCTCACGCATGGCTGCTGAAGTCCCTCCACCTGGGAAACGTACCCGATACCTTAATTGATGCCACTGAGAAGCTTACAAAAACCTGGGCACCAACCCTCACACCTATAACTGAGAGCTAAGCAATGTCTTTGATGTTATAAATATTTCAAAGAAAATATTCCAAAGAGGTAGTCATCTTGGGAGGGTCGTTATGCCTATAATAAGGACGCACACTGGTTCTGTTTCACTTCTTTATTTTTATTTATCAATTGGTTAATCATCTATCTAATTAATCAATCCAGTCGATTGTTTGATTAATCAGTCGATCAGCTAGAGTTGCCAAGGTGTTATTCGTCGCCATTCTCGACCACACTAGTGGCATATCCTCTCTACTCTTGCTCTGCTTCAAATCTGTCTGTCTGTCTGGAAACAGACCTTAAGTAAGCCTAGAGTAGAGAGGGCATATCATAGTATTCTTTAAATTAGGTCATATGAATTCCTCAATCTTTTGTTCATCAAAGCAAATGAAATTTTGGTGAGTGCAAGTGTATATATCGTTTGATGAAGCAAAACCTCAAACTGCCACACATCACTCACTCTCGCACCTTCGTGTATTTATGTAAAATTCATTCCTTTAAAAATCACGATAAAGAATGGTGACGAAAGAATTTAAAGAAGGGAAATAGCAGCAGTGAGTGTGTGTTTATTATTGGCAGAATGACTCCCGTCTAAGATACAACAAAGTATGTTTCAACACTCGAGTTCACATCAAGAATTATGCAAACCAAATATAAAAACAAGATAAAAAATACTCATCATTAAACATTTATCTGCATTAAAACACCGAAAATAGCAGGAAGTTGCTATAATCTGCATTATTATTTTACATTTTGAAAGGTTGGTATTTAACGCACCATATTTCTATAATTATATTTTCTTTTAGATTTGTAAGATAAGTTTGAGCTTTTAGTTTTAGTTTTAAATAAACCGTGTGTATTTAAGTGGATTTATTGATGTGTTTTTGTTATAAATTTAATCCATGATGTTGGAAGAAAATGGCGTCCAAATTATGTCTTTTTTTCTGGGTTCGTTGTAATATTTTTATCATAGATTTTTAATTTTATGATCAAAATTAATTAATAAAAATTTTTCAGGTGTATTTTGTTTAAAGAATATTCTGTTAAAGAAATATTTTAAAGAGAATATTTTTCGGAAGAAATGTTTTACAAAAATATTCTTATGGAGATGTAATTAAGATGTAATTAAGGGATTTAATTAAGAAGTTATAATTAATGTTGGTTCTTACGGGATGAATAAACGATAGCTAAAGTTCACACGTCCATACATATATTGTGACATAGTTGTTCTCTATGTAGACATATATTATACAATAGGTCATACAAATTCCTCAATCTTTTGTGCGTCAACACATGAAATCTTGGTGAAGGTAAGTTTATAAATTGTTTAGCGAAGCAAAACCTCAAACTGCCACACATCACTCACGCTCACAACTTCGTATGTTTATGCAGTCGAATTATATTTTTTTTAATTATGATGAAGTGTTTATAATTAATTTTAGTTCGTGCAAGAAGGATAAATGATTGCTAATACACACTCAGCTAGTCATTAATTTACAGATATTTCAAAGTTGTATTTTCTTTTACTTTCTGGATCCGGAGGAAGATGTTTAGGTAGGTCAAGGCCTTGGTTGGTTAGTGGGACTGACACTCTTAATCATTGGGTTTCACATCAGTTAAATGAGGCTAACCTCGCCCAACGAGTTTCCTTCTGCAAATTGTTACAGATATGTGAAAGAAACGACTCTTGTTTTGAAAAGAATTGTGACAAGAGACTAAAATTGGATAGTCTATAACAATGTGAAGCGTAAACGATCATGGGGGAAAGCGGCGAGCCACCACAAACAACCTCCAAGGTAGAAACTCACACGAAAAAATTAATTCTTTCAATTTGGTGGGGTTGGAAAGGTGTTGTCTTTTACCAGCTTCTTCCTACGAACAGGACCATCAATTCGGATGTGTACTGTGACCTGCTGGACAAATTAAACACAGTGATCTTCTAGAAGCGTCCAGTACTTGCTAATTGTAAAGATGTTGTCTTTCATCACGATAATGCCAGACCACTCGCTTCTTTGCAGTCGCGGCAGAAATTACTGGGGCTTGGCACGTACACACACAAACACACGTACACACACACACACGCCACATACACACGCACACACACGCACACGTACACACACACAAACATATCCAAAGTCAAATGAGCATGCCCGTACGTACGTACGTATGTATGCATATATGTATGCATGTATGTCTGTATATGTGCACATATAAATATACAGATATGTATATTTATACATATAATTTAAGGCAGTGCTTAGGTAAACTTGCACTTCATTTTAAAACCTCTGAGGAAGCTAGTAGGTACAGCAGAAGAACTCAGCTCTGAGTACACTGTATGTTATTGTAGAAACAACTGTAAGCTAATGAAGCTCTTTACGCACTTCCTGTTCCTTCGTCATTTATATACGTACACACACACATACACACACACAGACACACACATACATATATATATATATACACACTCGCACACACACACACACATATATATATATATATGAATATGTATAAAATGCTTCAAGTTCAGGACATCACCAACGAGTGGAAATTACGTAGACTCTATACGTACAACAAATAAAGAGATGCATGGAAAACACAAATACACCGCGATGGACGTACCTAGTTACATTAATTCAAACACACAGACATATGTAGGTACTTACGTATATAAAATGCATATATGCATACGTACACGATGAGAAAGAATGGGCAAAAAACATAATATACACTAAGAAATGAAGAGATAATGGTGCATACATGACGACCAGAAAGATAGAATCATAGATAAATAGAGTGATAGATTGATAGACAAATAGGTAGAAGGATAGACAGATCGATAGATCGATGTGTGTCTATATTAAATAAAAATAAAAATAAGTAAACAGCATATATAAATGTAGTTGAATTTTCATATGTATATATATATATATATATATATATATGTATAAATAATACATACATATATATGTACACATGTATATATATA
>NC_068991.1:5786476-5790353 GCF_001194135.2 Octopus bimaculoides | reverse complement strand
ACGAGGCATACTTACATCTATTGATTGCTGGTTACTTAGAGAATTTTATATTCACATTTTAAAGTGAGAGAGAGAGAGAGAGAGAGAGAGAGAAGTGTAATTGGGTGGAAGTGTATTTGTAAAGAAGTACACTGCTGCACAACAAGTATAATGCAGAATAGAAAGGGAAGTGTAGTGTGTAGTTGAATAATTCGGTTTTGAAATGCTCTGCAGTGTAGAAGTGTGACGTGATGAGATGGCGTGGTGGAATAGTGGTTAGGGTTGGAGGTGTCGTTGCGTGGTAGTGTTATATAAAATGGTACTCCGTCGGTTACGTCGGCGAGTGTTCTAGTTGATCCGAACAATGGAATTACCTGCTCGTTTGATATGGGAATGAGGTTGTATGTTGGGAAGGAGGCTTATAGAATATGGGATCATATATCTAAGACACTCTCTGGAGGAAATTAACCTTACAGATGTTGGCCTTTATAGAGAGGATGGTTTGATATTTTCCCATCATACGAAAAGCCATCAATTAGTTAGACTTAAAAAAGATCATATTTATGCATTCAGAAAATTTAATTTAAGAATTACAATTACTACCAACATCAATATAGTAAATTTTTCAAGATTTATACAGTACACACACACACATACCATGGGCTTCTTTCAGTTTCCGTCTACCAAATCCACTCACAAGGCTTTGGTCGGCCTGAGGCTATAGTAGGAGACACTTGCCCAAGGCACCACGCAGTGGGACTGAACCCGAAACCATGTGGTTGGTAAGCAAGGTATTTACCACACAGCCACTCCTGCGCCTATTCATATTTGAAAATTATATTTCAGTTACTTTGAGACAGAGCTCTGTAGAGAACTGATTGATAAGTCTTGTCGAATTGTCTTAATTTCGGCGAATGCTACTAAATGAAGTAATAATGGAATTTATGAATGACCGTGATGCATTCATAGACAGATAAAATGATTTGAATCAGAAAAGCTAGCAGCGACGAAGAAATACATTAGCGTTCAATGGAGACTGGCTGTTGGATTGAGACGCATGACTCCTTTAACTTGTAATGGCGTTTTCATATTTCAGTATAAATAGCTCTCCCCCGCCTCCTTTCCCGCTCTACCTCTTTTGTTTTATACAGCCTAAGGCTTGGAAGGAATCGACAGACATTATTGCCAGAAATATGGCACAAACCAACCGAGAGACCCAATCTTCCGCTCCGTAAAAGATCTCGGAAGAACGATGACAACAACTGTTATAACGACAACAATTATAGCAGTGATGATGATGATGATGATGATGATGATAATAATAATAATAATGATAACCTTATATGCATAAAAATGATATGATGTAATTGAATATATGAAACGAACTAGATAGCCGGAGATTATCATATGTGATAAGGCTGTTTACTTGTTTGACAAGACAAGGAAGATGGAAAAAAAAAAAAAAACAAGTTCAGTGTTTCAATAAATTTTATTATTTTTTTTATAGTTTTTGTCCTTGAGATGATATGCTCACTGAATTCAGGTAATTCCGTCTCTGCTGTCTTTCAATGAAGTTTGAATATCAAATTAATGACAAGGATATAATTGTGTTGATCACTCCATGCCTCCGTGATTTATTCATGTACATATAGCTAAACACAGACCCACACACACACATCCGTCTGTTTCGCGATGTTTTGTATGACTGCACCTTAAATATTTCTTTTATCTCTTATCATTATGCATGACCAGCTTCTACGATATTTACCTGAATGTATCTAGAAGCAATTACAATCGCTATCTTCAATCTGCTCGATGCCTTCATATGATATTATTTGTAATACTAATTATGTAATCATAAAGAAATCAATTTGACTGTTTAGCACTTTCTTACTTTAGCGACCTCAGTAAGATTCAACACAACACACAGTGTATATTAAGACTTCAGTATCTTAATAAATGGAAATAAATACAAGTTGCTTGCGTGTTACAAGTTGTAGGCCACAATTTTGCACTTTAGTTTCTGCAATTTTGCATCGAAGGAATTTTTCTAAGATGTCTATGTGACTTTTTCTGATACTGTTTATATTTGATATTTAATGCGTATTTTACATTATTTTTTTTTATTTGCATATGAATAGAATATTATGTAGAAACTAAAATGACCTACCGGTAAATGCTTGATTATTTTCTTTCTTCTATTTGAAAAGGGGAAATTTTCCCGAAATTTTATAGTATCATTAACCGACTTATATAATATAATACAATATCTTTTGTTCTTGTCTTCATTTATTGGGATCACCTTAAATATTTTTCATAATTTTTCATCTGGATCGTTCAAACGGTTTTTCAAATATTTAAATCATTAAGCAGACTACTTCAGCCAGTTCTTATCAAGCACACATACAGTCAGTAGCTTTCCATCATGATTATCATGATCAACAAGTTTTTCCAGGCATTGATTACCTTGAACTATATTATCCAAATAATTTTAAGACTGCAGGTTGAGCTTTGGGCGACATTTGGCTGTGATTTCTAGCACATTGTGAGACCCTGTAACGGCTTTTTAATGTGTTATTGTTTGCAAGGTGTTCGAATCAATTTACTCCTTCCTTAATTTCATCTAAAATAAATACGGTATTACAAAGACGATATTTAAGATCGGTTCACGTATCGCAAGGCCGAAGAGAGAGAAAAGATATAATTCCATCGACAGGTATACCTGGAAGGTGTACCTTTTTTTTTTATAACTAAATAAACAGTATCATGTACAATAAATTATCTTTATCTGAGATACAAAATATATTTGCTGCGGATTAGATTTCATGATGTATCCACTTATAATCTTATCGAACATTAGTATAACGGAAACGCAAATACATTCTGTGTTCCGTTCGAAATACCTTGTAACTCAGTTTTCTTTCGCTGTGAGAGCACGAAGAGGTTCTTCTACATTTGATAGCCTTAATGATTCAGTCAAAATGTTCGGCATGTTTGTAAGTTCGTGTTAACCTTTTTAATGCAGGGACGAAATTATTTTTTGGGGAACACAAAATGTTATGTTTGTGTGTGCGTATATATATATATAGATATAAATGTCTGAATGTGCGTGTGTATGAATGTATGTATGTATGTGTGTGTATGTATAAAAGCAAAAATTGGATGAAAATGCACAATAAAGTTAAAACAATCATAATTTTTAGAAAAATTGAAAGACAAAGACATTTGTAGTATTTCATTTAGATATATTCAATCTTTTTTACCTCACACGCCAACCGGTTTTCACTCTAAGAGTTCTTCAAAGGAAAAATGAGAAAATTAGATACAATAATGAGAATATATAGAGTGGTAGATGCAGAATGAGGATATTAGATATATGCATACACATATATATGCGTAAACACACACATATATGTATATATACATACAAATACACACATAAATATACATGTATATATCTATGTATATACGTGTGGACCAGCTTCTCTTTTTCTGCGATAAAAATACTTAGTACGAGATATTTCATGTATAAATACTCAAAGATGGTTAATTCTTTTTTGGTTACAATCTTTCAATATTCTACAAATCCTTTTACATGTGAAGTATTTCCTTGTTTTTATGAAAACTATTTTTTCAGCATTAATGCATATTATATATTTTATGAGTTCTCTTTGGAATATTTTTAATGACTAAATACAAAATTTTTGTTCACTTTGCAGCAGAGTTTTTGCAGTTCTATCTAGTTTCATTCCATTTTATCATATATTCGCATAATTCAAAATATTTTTTAGGCTTGCATTCAGTTAAAATATTGCCTGAGAAAAAAGTCCCAAGTGTTGAGCTAGTCTCTCACTAATGCGTGACACCAGAAATATACATGTATATCAGTCATATATAT
>NC_068991.1:5784214-5785812 GCF_001194135.2 Octopus bimaculoides | reverse complement strand
TATATATATATATATATATGTATATAAATATATATTTATATAAGGGCATTACTATAGAATAATGCCACACAACAGACTTCCCAAATAAACACATTTTATGTATATATATATGTATGTATGTATTTATGTATGTATGACCAAGCTTCCGTTTTTGTGCTAAATAGATTTAAAAATAAGTTGGATTTGATCCGATGAAATCTCACTGAGCATTTTTGTGAGTCCTTTGCGATTCTACTAGCTTAATGATGATGATTATGGTTATAATGATGATGATCATAATGGTGATGAAAACGACGACGACGACGACGACAACAACAAAAACAACAACAACAACAACGCACCGACCGGCGTCGGAATGGAAACCAAAATGTTGCGATCGTGCGTGCATTATCCAAACCAGTTTGGCCAAGCAAGAGAAATAACAACAAAAACCGCGATGAAAAACAGGAAGCTAGATTGATTGACCACTTTTGACCATCATGTGCATTTGGGATATTTACATTTGAGGAATGGAACCTATTCAAAGGCAATTGTCCAAAAAAACAAGAACGAGATAGTGCCAATCAGAAGATGATTTTAGAAGTAATGTGCAGAGACGCATAGACACGCGCACACACACACACATACGTGCGCACATACACACACATACGTGCGTGCGCACACGTAGATCAGATAATAAAATACAGTGAGAATTCATCTCCGTCTTCTTCCTCTTGGTCGCCATCATCGTCAGCGATAAAGAAAAACAATTAAAACAGAAAAGGCTATGCCGAGCAAGGCATACAAATGCACGAATGTGAGTGTATGTATATATATATATATATATATATATATGTGTGTGTGTGTGTGTGTGTGTGTGTGTGTGTGTGTGTGTGTGTGTGTGTGTGTGTGTGTGTATGCGTGTGTACATGTATGTGTGTGTATGTGTGAGGAGAGAGGATTGAGTGGAGGTGAGGAACTGTTATATCTCATTAGTTGACCTTTCAGTTGGGAATGACCTGGCTTGCTTTTAGGGTTTTGACGAATTTAACCGGAAGATATATTGGCAAAAATATTCCGGTTCTAATAATAAAGCAAAGATTTTACGGAAAACTAAGAGAAAAGAACAAAAACCATAAAATGGAATAATAAAAGAATAAAATGAAATAATAAATAAAGTTAACAATTTTTTTATAAATAAAATAAACGAATTAATAAATGACTATTTTAAGACAAAAATATTTTATAATCGTTATATTTTATCTATTATTTGATTCAGTCATTGGATTGCGGCCATCCTGGGGCACCGCCTTGATGGGTTTAGTCGAATAAATCGACCCCTGTTCTTGTTTGTTATTTTTTAAAAAGTCTGGTGTTTATTCTATCGGTTTATTTTGCTGATCTGCTAGTTCAAACATTAACACCGGCTGTCAAACACGCACACACATGTAGACAACGGGCTTCTTTCAGTTTCCGTCTACCAAATTCACTCACAAGGCTTTGGTCACCCCGAGGCTATAGTAGAAGACACTTGCCCAAGGTGCCACGCAGTGGGACTGAACCCGGAACCATGTGGTTGGTAAGCAAGCTTCTTTATTTCATAAATTTTGCCATAGGCG
>NC_068991.1:5780953-5783880 GCF_001194135.2 Octopus bimaculoides | reverse complement strand
TATATATACGTATATGCACATATTTATGTATGTACATATACATACATATATACATACGTACATACATGCATATATATATTTATATACATATATATATATATTTATATATATGTATATATATATATATACTTAATATATATATAATATATACGTATTATATATATATATATATATATATATATATATACATGTATGTAAACATAATTTGTGTGTACACGTTCAAGTGTGCGTGTATATAATGTTTTTCATGCCTCAATATATTTTCTTTCAATATCATCCAATATGTCCCCCATTTAACAATTAATTCATCTACCTAATACTTTGCACCTAATCGTTGAAAGGAAATCGACTGCAATATTAGTCCATTTCTAATCTCGCTTTACCCACCATTGTATATATATATATATATATATATATATATATATATATATATATATATATATATATATATATATATATGTATGTATGTATGTATATGTATATATATATAAATATTAATTTGCAGAAAGATTTTTTTTTATCCTAAGCTTCCGGTTGTCATTGTAGATGTAAATTATATTACATCTCTAGTTACGGTTTTTCTGTTTACTCTTGACGCGCCCGACTACGCACAGAGTTATGGTCTATATAGCTAACACGTGTTACTAAATAACATAGAATGGGCCGTTGAGGGAGTATCTACGTGGTTATTGAATTTGCTGGAAATAGCAGTCAAGTTCTTTTCAGATCGCACCCTGACATTTTAAAAAAGAATTGGAAGGTTATTTTTCGATAATGTAGTTGTAGAGATTGTCTCAATAAAAGACCAGTTGAACGAGGCGTGAATAATTTTGATCGTGGTCTCTAACTGCTCTACTGAGGCAGACAAAGTCAAGAACGGTTTAAAAGTATACACTTAGATAACGAGAGCCCAATAATAACAATAACAACAACAACAACAACAACAACAACAACAACCTTTCAATACAGTAACCATAAGAGCATCACAGCAAACCACAGCACATACCCAAGGCACACAGAGCTGCGCTCGGTAGTGAAGTGAAAGCACGTTATAAAAATAAAACTACTGAACAATAGTAATAATAACTACTCTAGGCACAAGGTCCGAAATTTTTGGGGAGGGTGCCAGTCGATTAGATCGATCCCAGTACGCAACTGGTACTTAATTTATCGACCCCGAAAGGATGAAAGGTAAAGTCGACATCGGCGGAATTTGAACTCAGAACGTAAAGACAGACGAAATACTGCTAAGCCTTTCGCTGGGCGTGCTAATGTTTCTGCCAGCTCGGCGCCTTTCACATGACTCATAATGCCATCGGATTGCTACCAGTTGCTTAGTACAGCAGATAAAACAGTGGCGAACAAGTTTAGTAACTAACAGTGAAGTTTATAATGCAGTCTGGTTTTTATTCCATCGGTGCTTTTGACAAAAGACTAAACTGCAGGGATGTAAACAAACCAATACCTGTTGTAAGGCGGTGGGAGACAAACACAAAGAAATACACACACACACACACACACACACACGTATATACAGCGAGCTTCCTCACAGTTACTGTCTTTCCGTCTACAAAATTAATTCACAAGGCATTGGTCGGATCGGGGCTATAGTAGAAGGCACTCTCATAAGGTGTGAAACTGTAGGACTGAACCCGAAATCACGTGGTAACGAATCATGCTTCTTAACCACACAACCATGGTTGCACCTACTGTTTCTTAAGTTACGGCTGTTGCTGCCACATATGTAGCAGTTAGGCTTTCTTTCTGATCTGTACTATCAGCCACACTGCTCTTTTCTCTGCATCATACACTCTACGACATACACTCTACGACATACACTCTACGACATACACTCTACGACATACACTCTACGACATACACTGCTACAATGCCTACCCGAATCGATACGAGATATCGCTCCCCACATCGTCCAGGGCTTCCTCTAGTTGCTGCTTTGAAGGCATAAAGAAAATCTATGCGTTTTAAAGTTGCAAAGATATATGGCCGTCTTCCTTTCAGGGTGTAATTTTCTTTGTATACATATTTTTGCCCTGTAGTCTTTCTCATGCTGGTTCACTTATATTTATTTTCTTATTATTGCTAGAAAATTCGAGCGTAAAAATTGGTATTCCCGCCTATTTTGTTTTAAACAACACTTTCACCTTTTAAATTTGGCTTGCTTCCTTCGTTTGGCCTAAACTTTGCGTGCGTGTCTTGTTCTTGTTTGTAATAATATCATTCAAATCGACGCTTTTAGATGTTAAATAAACATTATTTTTTCGTGTAAAACGCAAGGCTCCAGTCATGAAAATGGATTTTTTCTTTTACTTTTTACCAGCGAAATAAAAACGTGACAAAAACCAAAATGAGTCTAGTCTAAACATGAGGCTGAACCCGTCATGAACAGACGCCTAGCACTTAAAGTGCTTGAATTTCTAAGTAAACCGAAGGAACATCAATAACCCGTATAAATTGTTGGAAAAGCTAAAAGAAAATCAAGGAAATCAATATGGCATTGATTAAAAGAAGAGAGGGGAAAGAATTATCAGGAAACCTTGGCGTATAGATGGTTGTTGAAATTTCTTCCAAAGGAGTTTGGGCAACTAACAGCACTTATCCAAAGGACATGGAACATCTCAAGGATATGGATAAAACTGCAGAATTTTGAGGGAAAACTTGGAGGATCCATTTAAGAGAAGATTATCTGAACGGGAGTTGTTCAAAATCGTGGGGTTCTCTGAATCTAAATATGCGATGGATTCTCTCATTTTGTGGGTGCAATGTTCGTATTTTTGCATATTAAATTTGAAAGCTATTTTTTTTTCAATGTCTTAATGTCTTAATGTCATCCCAACAACTATCTCTCTCCCTCCATCTCTTTCTCTCTCTTTCTCTCTCTCTCTCTCTCTCTCTCTCTCTCTCTCTCT
>NC_068991.1:5779322-5780450 GCF_001194135.2 Octopus bimaculoides | reverse complement strand
TATACACATGTATATATATATCTGTATGTATATGTATATGTATATGTATGTATGTATATGTATGTATATATATATATATATTGATATATATGTATATATATATGTATGTATATGTATGTATGTATATATATGTATATATATATGTATATATATATATTGATATGTATATATGTATGCATATATACATGTATATGAATATAGATGTATGTATGTATATATATATATATGTACATACACACACAGACATACACACAGGTATATATACACATATATTACCCACATACATATATATATTTGTATATAGGTGTGTGTGGGTATATATATATATGTATATATATCTGTCGTGTGTATGTATGTATGCATGTATGTATGTATGTATGTATGTATGTATGTATGTATGTATGTATGTATGTGGTAGCTGAGTAGTGTTTAGGTGTGGGGAGGGAGTGCATTAAGGGTTACATTTTCCTTTGGACCCTGTGGTGGATGAAACCGGAAATTAAATTTGCTGGAATTACAAACTCAATGACCGTTTATTGAATGGCGTATCTGCGTTAGATCTTGAAGTGTTTGCATTCGTCTACGGCGTATCTGTGTATGTTTGCCTGTGAATGTGGGCTTGCATTCATGAACATGTGGGCATTTGTTGTATGTATTGTGTGTATGAAAGAATAGCTGCACGTATGCGTCTGTTGGTGAGTTTGAAGCAGTTTGTGCCTGTCCAAACATGTACGGATGTGTATGTGTGCGTGCATGAGTGTGTGTGTTTGTGTGTGTATGTGTGTGTGACCTGTATGAGCGTATGCAGGTGTTTTGCTCTGCACGTGTGTATGGGTGATGCATGTGCATTATGCATATGGCTGCAAAAGATCCATCGTAAACGTGGACGTTCTTTTGAATTCGTGACGCTTTATTATTATTATTATTATTATTACTATTATTATTATTATTATTATTATTATTATTATTATTATTATTATTATTATTATTATTGTTATTATTGTTGCTGTTGTTGTTGTTGTTGTTGTTATTATTATTATTGTTATTATTATTATTATTATAGTTCATTTTTTCTACGTAATTATCACAATCAAATAGGACGGAAAGCCTCCTTTAACACCACAACCA
>NC_068991.1:5774119-5776602 GCF_001194135.2 Octopus bimaculoides | reverse complement strand
ATGAGTATGTATGTGTATGTATAATTACAATATACATCGAGGTAGATGTCACTTTGGTGAAAGTTTGGCTTTGATAAGCGAGGAATTTGATTTAGTTCGTAGACAGAACGGAAAGTTGCCAATAAATAAATATATAAATATAAATAAATAAATGAAATAAATAAAATGAATAAATAAATAAATGGAAAGTTTACAATCAAATTCGGAAAACAGTTGTCGCTGCCATCGTCACTGTCGTCACCGTCGTCACCGTCGTCTCCGTCGTCTCCGTCGCCTTCGACGTTGTTGTCATCGTCGTCGTCGTCATCATCGTCGTCGTCGTCGTCGTCGTCGTCCCTTCCGTCCTTGTTGCATTTGTTGTGCTTTTTGGTTGTTCTTGGTGTGTAACCTCAAGTCTACCCTGACAGAGCATCATTTACGCACTGGGTGAACCATAAATTTGCTACGATTGAAGCTCCAGACCTTCGCTGATGAAAAGCCTTCCACTCATAACCACCACGTCTGTTTCGTATACTACGACCACGTCCCTCAACTGTCCGGAGGAATCAGTTGCTCTCTGCAGCAAGAAAGATATTTCATTATCCAGGGAGCAGGAACGGTTGACAAGTAGGCAAACTTGTCTACCACTTTCAGTATTGTTCCTTCAACCAAGATAGCTGGTTCCACATATGGATTTCATGGTGTAGACTGGAACATTACAACTGTCTTGTCCAGGCTAATGCTGAGTCCAAATGCCTGGCAAAAAGCAGAAATATGATTCATAATGAATGTGTGTGTCTATACGACAGGTTTCCGCACAGTTTCTGTCTATCAAGTCTACTCACAAGGCCGTGTTTGGACTGGGGCTATAGTAGAACACACTTGTTCAAGATGCCTAACAGCGGAACTGAACCTGAAACCACGGGGTTGTAAAGTGAGTTTCTGCGCCTAGTAGAGTATTTCAAAGACACGACGACAATACGGTTCCATATTTGTTTTGTAAAGGCAGAAAAATAAGAAAAAAAGACCCTTTTCCCATGTTTAAGATACATGTTGCAACTTTACAAATCTTTACTCTGAGTTTACGCTGCCGAACTTCAAACGATTATTGAAATGGGAATTGCAGGTTATGAAATCATGCGTAAAAGTCTCTAACTGATCGAAAATTATGACAGAAAAATGTGAAAATTCAAAATATATTTATCCTTTGCTAAGATTTGGTAGCGAACGTAGAGCTGTGTAGAATGACGTAAAATGTTTTCATGCAATGAAAAGATAACAATGTTTATATATAAGAAAAATTTGCTGACATACATTAAACAAATTTTTCACATATACAAAACCTCATTCTCTTTATAGAAAAAGTTACAAAAGAGACGACATGTGATGGAATACTTTCAGTAAAAACTTTGTTATGGTATTGGCAAGAATTTACTAATTCAAATTTCTTAAATTTTTCATTCAGTGACTTTTGTAAGAATGCAAGGTCGGCGATAGCACAATAAATCTTAAAAGTAAGCTATAATTTTTCCTTTGAACTTCATAAGGTTATTTCATACATTTTTTTAGAATTTCTAAAAGTATAAATCTCCTTTGTTTAAAAGAATTTTTAGTAAGACCGACATGTCTTTTTGTGTGTGAAAAATTGCAGTTTTATAAAAAAATACATTCTCAAAGCTACGTATTCTATTACAGAATTTCGTCATTATAATTTAGAAAACTGGATTTATAAATTCATATTTTTATAATATCCAGACAGTTGCAGAGATGTGTAAATATGGGAGTAAAATGGTGTGTGTGTATATGGGTGTTCTGTCGTTAGCCCTAGGTCCCATCAGGTCATTTATCCGGTTTCCACGATGTATAAGTCACCGAAATCATACCATTCCTCATTAATGGGACACCAGTCCGACGCAGGTTTATTAACAATAGCACCTTGAAATGAGATGTTTTGCCCAAACACACAACGCACCACCCCGTCCGGCAACCAAGACTACAATATTACGATCATGAGCGCAACATACGAACCGCCCAGTTGCGCGCATTCACAAATTCGACAAATTCTTAGTAAGGAATCTTAAAGCATCTAATGGTGCGTTGTGTGGGGGGATCGGAATGTCAAAGAATAGACCTTGGGTCTATTCATTTCCCATGCGTGTCGTGAAAGGCAACTACGTCATCATCATCATCGTCGTCATTGTCGTCATCATCATTGTCATCATCATCATCGTCGTCGTCATCGTTATCATCATCGTTGTCATCACCATCGTCGACATCACCATCGTCGTCATCGCCGTCAGCATCATCGTCGTCATCACCGTCATCATCATCGTCTTCTTCCGTTTATCATCATCATCATCATCATCATCATCATCATCATCATCATCATTATTATTATGAATATTACTATTATTATTGTTATTATTATTATTATTATTATTATTATTATTATTATTATTATTATTATTATTATTATTATTATTATTATTATTATTATTATTATT
>NC_068991.1:5772596-5773383 GCF_001194135.2 Octopus bimaculoides | reverse complement strand
TATATGTATAAACAACCAAAAGAACATTTGAACAATCTTCAATAACCTATTGCTACCGGCCAACTGAAAGTGAGTTTTGTGTTGTATTTTATGAAAGATAATGAGATGTGTGCGAATGGGAGAGAGAGAGAGGGAGAGAGAGGGAGAGAGAGGGAGAGAGAGAGAGAGAGAGAGAGAGAGAGAGAGAAAGGGGAGAGAAAGAAAGAGAGAAGGAGAGAAAGAGAGAAAGAGAAGGAGGCTAGTAGAATCGGAATGACAGATTGGAACAAATCAAGAGAGACACATAGACAAAGACAATAAAACACACACACACACACACACCTGCACATGCACACATATACACAAGTGGAAAAATACACACACAGAAGTTCATACAGACTGGCATTTAGACGTATACACAAACACACACAAATTCACACAAATACACATATACATACATGCATACATACATGCATACATACATGCATTCGCATATACACAAGTACATACACATACCTTTAATCGGTCGTTGGAAAATTGCCGTTTGTATTTTTAAGATGGTGTTTTTTTTCTGTTACACAATAGGAAAGACATCTTTTGATCTCCGTTCTACTGTTCTATATATTCTTGACACTGTCACATACATAGATGCATACATACATACGCACGACGTACGCACGGGCGTACATACATACATACATACATACATACATAAATACATACCTACATACATACGTACATGCAAATCAACGCATTTTTTCTATCTATCTATCTATCTATCTATCTCGCTATGTATCTATGCATATTT
>NC_068991.1:5770125-5771415 GCF_001194135.2 Octopus bimaculoides | reverse complement strand
CCCTTTGAATTACAGGTACAACAGAAACAGGAAGAAAGAGTGAGAGAAAGTTGTGGTGAAAGAGTACAGCAGGGTTCGCCACTATCCCCTGCCGGAGCCCCGTGGAGCTTTAGGTGTTTTCGCTCAATAAACACTCACAACGCCCGGTCTGAGAATCGAAACTGCGATCCTACGACCGCGAGTCCGCTGCCCTAACCACTGGGCCATTGCAACCTCCACACCGTTTACAATACTCACATTTCAAATGACATATTTTAAGTACCGATCACTGACCACATGATGATTATATGACAATTTAATGTTTCATTTACGATGTTGTGGCCTTGATTACATTTCCAGTTGTCATTTACTAAATAATTCAAAATAATTCAACTTCGGCAGAAATTTCAATCTACAACTCTTTCACGTTTAACCTTGCCATTCGTCCGCAAGCCACTCCTCAAACAGACGTGTCCTCCCCGTCAACACTCTGACAAACCAACATTATAAATGTTAAACTCAAGCACAAGTAGCCAATCTCAGCAAAAACACGGCTTGTTTCGTCGTATATTTTTATCTTCTCGCAATTTAAACAAACCAAAATCTTGCCTGGATTTATCTGGTTTTCTTTTAGTTTTCTTCCGTTTTCAGAACATAATTCCGACACAAGCTGCACAGTATTTCTGTCATGGCATCCTGCCTTCTGTTATAGTCTTCTCTTGTCATACACACATGCGCACCTACATGCATACATACATATGCAGATATTCACACACATACACATACATATGCAAGGAGTAAGATTTACTATCATCACTGCCTATCTCTTTAACTCGTCCAATTTTCTCTCGCTATATATTCATATATATATATATATATATACACGTCTATATATACATATATATATGCATATATATATACGTCTATATCTATATGCATATATATTTATGTATGTATTTATGCACATGTATCTCTATATATGCATGTATTTATATATATATATATAAATATACATATATGCATGCATATATATATATATATATATATATGTATATAGATAGATATATATATACATGCTTATACGTAGACACATTCACACACGCGCACCCACATAAACACACACAAGTATATAAAACTATATGTATATATAAATATATAAAACACATGCACTCGTATATTAATATATTCACAAATGTAGAGATATGCATTACACATATACATACATACATACATACATATATCTATAAATACATACATGGATATATATTTGTACATATATATATATATCTGTAAATATATGTGTGTATATAT
>NC_068991.1:5769636-5769977 GCF_001194135.2 Octopus bimaculoides | reverse complement strand
ATATATATGTGTATATATATATATATCTATCTGTAAATATATATATATATGTATATATACCAATATGTATGTATGAATATATGTGGTTACATACAAACACATGTAAAGTGCAGACGCAGGTTACTATACGCATGCATCTGCCCATACACCGCTACATACGCACGCATGTGCAGGTGGCATCCTGCCTCATAGGAAGATGGTGCTTTGCCAGGAAAAAATACTTCTTGAGCCGTTTCTGATTATGGAAGCTATATCTTCCGTATACACCCTGAAACTTAATCAAACATAGATCTACACACACACGCACACACACACACACACACACACACACACACACACAC
>NC_068991.1:5768956-5769626 GCF_001194135.2 Octopus bimaculoides | reverse complement strand
AGACACACGCATACACGCACACATACACACACGCACAAACATATATATATATATACACTCGTACATACATAATAACATATATACATACATATACATACGTATACACATATATACATACACTGGTTTATATATACATAAATATGAATATACGATATATATATATATATATATATATATATATATATATATGCGTTATCATACATATATACATATATACATATATAAATACACTCGTGCATATATATATCTATATATACAAATATATGCATTTGCACATTCATACATTTATACATACATACATGCATACATATACACCTGCATATATAAATATTCATACATATACACATACATTCGTACCTTCATACGTATTAAATACGCACATACATTTACTTATACATATATGCATACATAATTCGTACATACATACATACATACATACATACATACATGTATGCAGATGTAGACACACACACACACCCACACGTATATATATATGGGTGAGTGTGAGTAAGTGTGTGTTTTTGTTGGGATGTGTGTGTGGTTTCTACTTCTTGCCGTGTTTCCGATTTTCCTTCTTGTCCACCCCACTTCTTTTTCCTCCTCCCCCTCCTCCTCCTGCTCCTCCTCCTCCTGCTCCTGCTCCTGCTCCTGCTCCTCCTCCTCCTCCTTC
>NC_068991.1:5767654-5768697 GCF_001194135.2 Octopus bimaculoides | reverse complement strand
TCGTCGTCGTCGTCGTCATCGTCAACATCATCATCACCATCACCGTGAATATTATCATCATCATCATCATCATCATCATCATCATCATCATCATCATCATCATCATCAGCAGCAGCAGCAGCAGCATCATCATCAGCATCAGCATCACCATGAATATCGTCGTCGTCGTCGTCGTTATCATTATCATCATCGTCATCGCTGAGACACCCATGCACACACAGACACACACACACACACACACACCATCCATCGTCTGCTGTTGAGCCATGTTCGTTTCATTTGCTTTTCGCGTTTGCTCTCGTGTCCTAGAATTCCATTGTCAAAGAACCAAACAATTTAGTCTCATAGATTTTTACATATTACATTCGACTTCGATTACAATTTCTTATGAGGATTTATAAAACAATAAATAATGATGAAAACGAAGGAAAAAAATCGACCAGAAACAATATCAAAGTGGAACAAATGAAAACAAAAAGCCAACAAAATAACTGATCTATAAACATGGCGGTGGGTGGGTGGATGGTGGAAGGAATGACAGAACGGTTGTGAAAGAGAGGAAGAACAATGAGGGGAGATAGGAATATATTACTATTACTACTACTGCAACTACTACTACTACTACTACTACTACTACTACTACTACTACTACTACTACTACTACTACTACTGAATAGTATACTCGTGTCGTCAACAATGGCGATAGATTTTATTAATGATAGAAAATGGCAGATCAGCACAATGGGAAAACAAAAATCATTGATAAGTGCCGGTGGCTTGGTAAATATATGTACAAAGACAGAATGGAAGCAGTTGAAGAATCAGATGCGATTGGAACGTCTCGGTTGAAAATACCGCCCACCTAATGTATGTGGGTGTGTATATGTACACAAACACATATACACGCACACACACACACACACACACACATATATATATATATATATACACACACAGGTATATATATATATGTTTATACACACAAACATATATAAATATATGCATGCACACATACAAGCATACGAACATACGTGCGATATATA
>NC_068991.1:5759998-5761222 GCF_001194135.2 Octopus bimaculoides | reverse complement strand
TGTATGTGTGTGTGTGTGTGTGTGTGTGTTTGTATAAAGTATGTAGGTAAAAATAATTACATACATAATTTTTCTTTTAATTTCAGTCAGTTTTTATTCGAAAAGACTAGAAATCAATAACCAATGCTAAATAGCGATTGTTTATAGTAAAACGTTAGAAATTGCTGAGAGAGTCTGCTTAAAAGCAAAGAATTAAATCTTCCATTGAATTGCCTTCTAGAAGTTTCCGTCTCCATCTGTCAATTTTTATTATTTTTTATTATACTACTATAACTCATACAGCCAAGGTCTGCTTCCCGAACCATCCGTCCTCAACGAGAATCATGCTCGCATCACATCACAAAACTAAGACAAAATATTTCACCTCAACTGGTTCTGCTCTCTTTAATATCATGGGCAAAGCACCGAAGGGAAGAAAAACGATCCCATAACCTTCAAAAGATACCTGGATGAATTCCTCAAACTTCGCTTCCTCCAGCGCCACCGAATGCGCTATATTATTTGACGTGGAAATTATTCCACCAACATTGTTCATATGATATTGGTTTCACATTTTGGCACAAGGCCAAGAAGTTCGAGGGAGGGGATAAATCCATTACATCGACCCCAGTGCTCGAGTGGGACATATTTTATCAACTCCAAAGGATGAAAGGCAAAGTCGACCTTTTTGGAATTTTCATTGCTCATATAATATTGGCATCGACTTTAAAATTCATCAAGAGCTTGGTCCCCACTTGTCACCCGTTCTATAAAAACAAAGGAACTCGTGTCACATTACAACATTAAGACATAACTATTCCACTTAATCTGTCCTGCTTTCTTTAGCATTACGCCAAGACACATAAAGGAAGGAAAAGCTCTCATAACTTTCAAACGATTCCTGGATGAATTCCTCAAACTTCGCTTCCTCCAGCGCCACCGAAGGCACTAATTTACGGGGACGCAAACACACCAACATCGGTTGTCAAGCGATGGTGGGAGGACAAACACAGACACACAGATACATATATATATGTATATATATGTATATATATATATGTATATATATATATGTATGTATACGACGGGTGTCTTTCAGTTTCCATCTACCAAATCCACTTACAAGGCTTTGGTCTGCCCAAGGTTATGGTAGAAGACACTTGCCCAAGGTGTTACTTCGTGGGACTGAACCCAGAACTATGTGGTAGGGAAACAAGCTTCTTACCACACAGCAACACCTTCACC
>NC_068991.1:5757796-5759799 GCF_001194135.2 Octopus bimaculoides | reverse complement strand
TATATATATATATATGTATATATATAATATATGTATATATATATGTATATCTATCTATCTATCTATCTATCTATCTATCTATCTATCTATCTATCTATCTATCTATCTATCTATTTATCTATCTATCTATGTAGGTGTGCGTCCTTGTACATAAGTTTATTAATGTATTAAGTTATTTGAAATAGAATCATGCCGCCTTCCAATTGCTGACATCTCTATGAAATATTGGAATATTAAATGACGCCATACGTAAATAATAACAATAATAATAATAATAAAAAAGGAATACACACTTCGAAAGAAAAACATTAAATAAATAAATGAGAGGATATAGAAAATGGATATGTCAGTAATGTGGTTTTTACATTCTCAATGGTTGCTTACGCAATTTGTCAGTGAATCCACACAGGTAGCCATAGAAGTTTTTTCATTCTCAGTTTTACTTCACGTCTGCAGCGGGATTTTGGAAAAAGTAGAGAAATGTAACCGTACACACACACACACGCACACACACACACACGCACGCACACGCACACACACACGCTCAGTGACAGACGGACACACACGCACACACGCACACACGCACACACGCACACACGCACATGTATCTATGTATATATATATATATGTGTATACATATATTTATATATGTATGTATGTATATATTTATATATTCATACATATATATATGTATATACAAAATATATCCACATAGATACACACACACACACACACACACACACACACACACACACATATATACTATATATGTATATATATACATATATATGTATATATGTATATATATATATATATATATATATATATATATATATATATATATATATATATATATATATATATATATATGTGTGTGTGTGTGTGTATGTGTGTGTGTGTGTGTGTGTATTTATATATACCCCCCCCCATATATATATAGATAACATGTAAAGTAAGCGCCAGAAATTGAGCTAATTAGCCGAAGAAAATAAAGAAAGCAATATGAATGACGACGACGATGATGATGATGATGACAATAGTGATGATGGTGATGACAATGATGATGATGGTGATGATGATGACGGTGGCAGTGGTGATGACGGTGATGTTGATGGTGGTGATGGTTGACAGTGGTAGTGAAATGATATTTGTGGTGGATGTGGTGATGTTAGTGGCGTTGATGTTGATCACGGTTGTGTGTGGATGATGACGATGATGCTGACGATGATGATGATGATAATAATGACGATGGTGATGATGATGATGGTGATGATGATGTTATTGATGATGATATATGATGATGGTGATAATGACGACGACGCCATTAATACCTCTTCTGCTTCTACTAATGATGATGACGACGATGATGATACATTGAGCTCCTATACGTTCGTACGCGTGCTGAAAATAAGTAAATGTCCTTTTTTTCTTTCATTTACGTTAAATAAAAAAAAAAAAAATAATACCCAGTACATCCTTGTCTAGTGACATTAAAAAAAAAACAATAAAGAAATCAGAAGAAAAAAAAAAAGGAAATGAAAAAGAAAGTAATTAGGTTCTCGAAATTATTTTTGACTGGCAAAGAGTCTGCAATAGAGACATTTGCAGAGCTCAAGTGTTATCAGATGTGACTGACAGAGGTTGGCTACCGAGGTTTTCAATATTATTGCTGTTCGGGCGTCTACAAATTTACAACTGTACATACATACATCCACACACACACATATATATGGTTTCGGTACGAATGGTTATTTATTACGGCGCCGTGTTTTACAATCCTTTAAATAATAATAATGGTATTTTTTATATAAGCTTAAAGCTTATGGCGATCAATGTACAATGACTAAGGAAAATAGTCCAAGAAAGGGGCATATAAACCCAGCCTTCTTTTTATCTGTCGAGGGCTTATATGCCCCTTTATTAGACTATTTTCCTTGGTCATTGCACGGTGATCACTATAAGCTTTAAGCTTATATAAAATTATCATTATATATATATATATA
>NC_068991.1:5756455-5757732 GCF_001194135.2 Octopus bimaculoides | reverse complement strand
ATATATATAATATAAATTGGACATGGGCGATCGTTGTATTGTTTCTTGTCTTGAGGTTCACAGCCAAAAGGCTGGGTGGATTCTGGGTGTCTATCTCTCTCTCTAACTGTCTGTCTGTGTATGTATGTATCTATTTGTCTGTCTATCTATCTATCTATCTATCTATCTATCTATCTATCTATCTATCTATCTATCTATCTATCTATCTATCTATCTATCTATCTATAGGACAGGTTTCTTTAAGTGCCCGTCTACCAAATTCACTGACAAGGCGTTAATTGGTCCACGGCTAAGTGGAAGGCACTCGCCCAAGATGCCATGCAGTAGGACTGAACTCGGAACCATCTGCTTGGGAAGCAAACTTTTTACCACACAGCCACGTCTGCGCCTATATGTATATATGTGTATATATGTGTGCGTTAATTCTGGAAGTGTTATATGTTCATGAGTGTGTGTATGCGTGCTCCTGGGTTTGTGTGAGTATGTATGTTTCTATAGGTGTGTGTGTGTGTATTTGTGTGTGTGTGTGTGTATGTATGTGTGTATTTTTGTCGGCGCTCGTACGTCTGTGCATGTGTGAAATGCTCTACTTCTGATTGAGTGTGTGTCTTCGTGTGTGTGTATGTGTGTGCGTGCGTGCGTGCGTGTGTGTCTGTATCTGTGTGAGTGTTTCTGTGTGCGCGCTAAACGTTTGTGTGTATGTGTATGTGTGTGTGTGTGTGTGTGCGCGCTCACATGAGTCTGTGTGTGTCTGTAATTATATAATTAAAAAATTTGTTTATTTTTTAGGATTTTTGTCTTATTCCTTTTATGCTTCTTATGTTAGAGATAGATTTTGCGACTGTTTAGTAGTAGTAGTGGTGGTAGTAGTAGTAGTAGTAGTAGCAGCAGCAGCAGCAGCAGCAGCAGTTATTGTTGCTGCAATTAATCTTATGGGATGCTGTTATGTTGGTTGCAGTGGTTTTAATCTCGTGGTCACCGTCGTCCATGTTATTTCTGTGATCAACATTGTTTTTCTAGTTTTCGATTGTGTTATTGTTGTTGTTATTGCTGTTGTTGTTGTTAGACATAATGATGATGATGGTGGTGCGGGTGTGACAGACGTTGTTGTTTGTACTTACGGCGGCGAGCTGGCAGAGTGGTTAGCACGCCGGGCGAAATGCTTAGCGGTATTTCGTCAGTCTTTACGTTCTGAGTTCAAATTCCGCCGAGCTCGACTTTGACTATCATCCTTTCGATAAATTAAGCGCCAGTTGCGTAGTGGGGTCGATCTAATC
>NC_068991.1:5754041-5756445 GCF_001194135.2 Octopus bimaculoides | reverse complement strand
ATATATATATATATATATATAAGGCTTACATCTAGTCATTGTGACAATTAGCTACGTGTCTTAGATCAACTCAGTCAGGCCTGACCTGGGGCTAAACAGCATTGCTACAGAAGGCCATGACAAGCTCCATCCCACCACACAACCACAATGGAATCAGTGCCACCACCACCACCACCATCGCTACATATACACATGGCTACACACTATCATCACCAATATTTCCTCTCTTCTTCAACCGAAACCTACCTCATACCCCACTCCTCTCTTACACACCTAGACACTATCAGCAATTCAATAAATTCGTCTGGACAATACAGAAAACAAGCCGAATCAGATGAACTATTATTTAAATTGTCGTGATGAGATGCTCGATTAGTTTTCACTGCACAATCACCTCCCTCCCTACACTTACAAGCATCATGAAATCACAAAATATTTTTATTTCCTTTTCTTTCCCTCAAGGGTGTAGGCATTCTTTTGTTCTTTTATGTTCTACTTTGATCGTTCGTTTATTCATTCCAATTTTTTTTTCCTCGGAAAAGACAGACATTTGATAACTATACTAATATAAATTATTTTCAGTTTTTACTTTACCTCGAACTCTTTCTTTCTCGCTTCATAACTCTTTCTTTCTCAATCTATCTATCTATCTATCTATCTATGTATCTATCTATCTATCTATCTATCTATCTATCTATCTATCTATCTATCTATCTATCTCTGTCTGTCTGTCTGTCTGTCTGTCTATGCATCTATCTATCTCTCTGTCTGTCTGTCTATCTATCTATCTATCTATCTATCTATCTATCTATCTATCTATCTATCTATCTATCTATCTATCTATCTATCTATCTATCTATCTATCAGACTTTTTCATTCTGCCCCTAAGCACAAAACGCTCTTTATCGTATTAAACATTTTGGAGCCTGTCATAAAAATATGAAAATTATTAAAAAAATTCAACGAAAAACAAATTGATAATAATAATAATAATAATAATAATGATTTCTATAATAAGAACAATAATAGTAATAAATATAATGGATTTTTGATAACAACAGCAATAACAACAACAACAACAACAACAATAATAGTAATATTAAAAATGATACTACTACTACTACTACTACTACTACTACTACTACTACTACTACTACTACTACTACTACTAATAATAATAATAATAATAATAATATAAAACAGACACAACAGTAAATATAATAGTGATACTAATTATAAGTTTTAGAAATGATGAAGAAAATGATGGCGATGATGATGATGATGATGGCGATGATAATGATGATGATGATGGCGATGATGATTGATGATGATGATGATGATGATATATAGCACAAAAAATGCGCAATTTTCTAATACAACAGCAATAATAATAATGATAATTATGACGAGAAATTTATATGATGATGGTGATGGTGATGATGATAATGATAATGATGATGATGATGATGATGATGACGACGACGACGATGATAATAAATTAACGTTAAATAACGTCACAGTTAATTGAGAAAGTGATTGTTTCAGTCACATATTTTATTTTCAGGCACAAAAGAGTTGCCCACATTTATTTGAGGTCTCTTTCACAATCAAACATTGTTAATTGTCCATTAGTGTAATTAGAGACAACAACGATGTAAATGAAAAAAAAAACCAAAAAAAAAACCAGAAAACATAAAAAAAACCCCAAAAACGGAAGATATTCTTTTTACATTTCATTTTATATTTTACATATTTTTTTTTGCATGATTCCATAAATTTTTCGTTGTATTTTACTATTTAACTTTGTGATTAATTATATATACATTTTTTTTTTGCCCTTCGAGTGAGAAAAATTATATTGATGTGAAATATAACGTCGAAAAAAAATACAAAAAAATTGTAGTAAATTAGTAAATAAATAACTTGAACGTTATAACAATAATCAGAAGACAACAACAATGACAAAAACAACAAGAATAATATATTAATACGAAAAGAAGACATATTTAACCATTTGGCGCGAAAAATTGCAAAAATTCGAAAGTCTTATGATGAACCAATTTCATAGCAATGAGAAAGCTGGCTTCGTTTGGGTTTTGGTTTCTGGAAGTTTACACGTGGTATGCTGTTTTGGAGAGCGCAGGAGTGGCTGTGTGGTAAGAATTTTACCTTCAAACCACATGGTTCCGGGTTCAGTCCCACTGCGTGGCACCCTTGTACTAGTGTCTTCTACTATAGTCGCAGGCTGACTAAAGCCTTGTGAATGGATAATTACCGGGGACTATTCGTTCAGCTAAAATTATTGAAGGCGGTGCTCCAGCACGGCCGCAGTCTAATGACTAAAATAAGTAAGAAATAAACGATAAAAGATATATATATATATATATATATATATATATATATA
>NC_068991.1:5752608-5753388 GCF_001194135.2 Octopus bimaculoides | reverse complement strand
TATATATATATATATATATATATATATATGACTGGCTTCTTTCATTTCCCTCAACTAAATCCACTCACAAGGCTTTGGTCGGCCCAAGGCTATAGTAGAAGACACTTGCCCAAGGTGTCACGCAATGGGACTGAACCCAGAACCATGTGGTTGTGGGGACAAGCGTCTTACCACGCAGCCACAACTTTTATTATTTATCATCAGCAACTCCCCTCTTCCTTTCCTATCGGATGTCAAAAGACTTTGTAGTTTATATGGAGATATTTGGCAAAGCTAAACAGAATCTGTTTAATACAGACTGCAGACTAGATTTGCTTCAAGTTTACTGTTTAATCAAGTCTTTAGCTGATGTTATTGCCAACGATCTTTTCCAATATAATTCAAGTGTTTAGTCTGCGTAAGACACTTGTTGCTGGACGGATATGTAATTAGTCCATATACAATATCTTAGCTGAAATGCAAGATGTATGCGTATGAGTGTGTGTTCGTGCGTGTGTGTGTGTGTGTGTGTGTGTGTGTGTGCGTGGACGTGTGAGCGTGTGGAGATTGGTCATTATGGAGAGCATATCGTCCACTGCCTAGCTATCAGGATTATCTACAACAAACAATGACCTCCTCATCCGTGTCATACGTACATATACATATACATGCATGCATGCATATATACATACACGTACACACATACATATACAGATATCAATTCATACACACTCACACACATACATAATATTTATGTATATATGCACCTCTCTCTGTAGGTATGTATGTATATATATATAT
>NC_068991.1:5750983-5751654 GCF_001194135.2 Octopus bimaculoides | reverse complement strand
TATGCACATATATACATACATACATATGTATTTATATATATATAATACGCATATACATATATACATACATTATATATATATATTTTGATATATTTGGGTCTGGTCAATTTGCCAAGGAACACACGCATTATTTATTTGATCTGACACAGAAAAACAAGATGGAATAGACAGGACAAGATCAGGGCGAAGAGAACACACGAAGAACAGATAGTGATTGAAGAGCTCCCAGAATGTGTGATGAAGGAACTCTGTCAAATAAACTAATAATAATAATAATAATAATAATAATAATAATAATAGTAATAATAATAATAATAATAATAATAACCCATCCATCCATCTATCCATCCATCCATCCATCCGTGTGTATGCATATGTGTGTGTGTGTGTGTGTGTGTGTGTGTGTGTGTGTGTGTGTGTGTGTGTGTGTGTGCTTTCGTGTTCTATTAGTCTTCCCCAATACCGCAAGAAAACCGGTGTCAGTTTGTTTACGTCGGCGTTAACCAGCGGTTCGGCGAAGGGTGCCGATCGAACCAATACCACACTTAAAAAAAAAATGAATAAATAAAATAATAAAAGATAAAAAAAGTACTGGGATTGATTTGTTCGACAAAAAACTCTTCAAAAGGCTGAGACGAGACAACAACAACAACAACAACAACAACAACAAC
>NC_068991.1:5750318-5750973 GCF_001194135.2 Octopus bimaculoides | reverse complement strand
GTGCATATAAATATTAATTGTGTGTGTGTAGTGTGTATGTGTGTTTCTCTGCAAATCTGTAAGTGTATCTAATTAGACACATACTGGTATATATTTGTAAATATAAAATCTATCTATCTATCTATCTATCTATCTATCTATCTATCTATCTATCTATCTATCTATCTATCCATCTATCTGTCTGTCTGTCTGTCTGTCTGTCTGTCTATCTATCTATCTATCTATCTATCTATCTATCTATCTATCTATCTATCTATCTATCTATCTATCTATCCATCTATTCACTAGTCTATATTGTGTTTCCGAACAACTGTCTAAGCGTATCTAACAAACACCCCCCCACACACACACTTGCAGTTATGCTCTTCATTTCCAGAACAACAGAGCCTACCCAGAAGGAGGCTCCAGTTTCGACTCCAATAACAAAATATTTGCTGATGGAAGACAATTCTTTCGTTCAAAACCTTTCATAAACAGACGACTGGTTTATTGATATATGTCGGAAACATTACATTAATTTAATATAGACACTTGTATGTACGCATGTATGTATGTATGTATGTATGTATGTATGTATGTATGTATATATATATATGTATATATATATGTATATATATATATATATATATATATATATATATATATATATATATAT
>NC_068991.1:5746771-5749194 GCF_001194135.2 Octopus bimaculoides | reverse complement strand
AGCATAAAACATTAATGTTAACCAATACGGAAATACAGAATATGGAATTATGGGATTGCGTGTTTGTGTGTGTGGGTGTACAAATGTATAAATGTATAAATGAATATATATATATATATATATATATATATATATATATCGGCGCTGGCGTGGCTGTGTGGTAAGTAGCTTGCCTACCAAACACGTGGTTCTGGGTTCAGTCCCATTGCGTGGCACCTTGGTCAAGTGTCTTCCACTATAGCCTCGGGCGAACAAAAGACTTGTGAGTGGATTTGGTTGACGGAATCTGAAAGAAGCCCGTTGTATATGTATGTGTGTGTGTGTGTATGTGTGTATGTGTATGTGTGTGTGTGTGTTTGTGTGTGCGTGTGTGTGTGGACAAATCATATCGTTGTGTTGATGATAATTGCTCATTGTTTGAAAAATATTGATGAAGTTTATTAAAATTTAATATGTACTCAATGCAGGAAGTGTCATTGTTGTGCCCAAGGCCCGATGAAGAGCCCTCCACAGGACTGGCTTAAAAGCCGCCAGATAGAGCAATACAATGACAACCAGGCCACGATCCTATCATACACGCACACACAAACATAAGTGGGTAACGAAGATGTACAGGTGCAAATGCATTTCAGCCGTTTCAAGCGACTCCTTTAATTGATTAACGCAAACATTACGTCATTTGAAAGAAACTGTTCTCGTCAGATGACTGCATAGACTTCAAATTAGTATTATTTGGGTGCGCAGATTATACCGACCTATCAAGGTGCTTCAATTTAAGTACCTAATTCAATGGAATCTAAATTACATATATATATATATATATATACAGATACATAAACACACTTATACAAACAAGTACATAGACAAACTTACGTACATATTTATACATTTGTATGTACACATGTGGTGTGCGTGTGCAAAGCTTAACGCATTTCAAATATGTATATAAAACCGTTTACAGCTAATATATTGTTGAAGTGAGAAAACAGTCAAAGATAACTGCAACACTTGAAGGCAAAGAAAATGTAGATTTATAAACGTAGGACATTTTGTTATATCTTGTTAAGAAACGTAAATGATTTGCTGTTGGCTGCACTTGGAAATTGTGGCAAGATTTGCCAAATAATTGGTCAAGAATCTCGCTTTCTGTCTTCCCATCAATAATCATGTACCGACATCGACATAGATTATACAGACGAATTGGTTTTAAGTTATTGCCAATCAATTCGCTTCTGGACACAATTTTTAAAAAACTGTTTACTGTGTTGACGTTCATTCCTTAGGCTAGAGGTTAGCGGAGAAAATCGTAAGTTAAAAACACATAGACAGACAGACACACACACACACACACAGACACGCACACACACACACACACACACACACACACACACACACACACACACACACACACACACACACAGAGACACAGACACAAACACAACACAGACACAGACACACATATACATACATATATGCATACAAACGTACATACGTACATATATACACACATTCATACATACGTACATACATACGTACGTATATACATATATACGTACGTACATACGTACGTCCGTAATATGTATATGGATATATACATATATGTATACATACAAACGTACATAGATACGTATGTACATATATACATACAAACATACGTACATACATACACACATAAACACATGCATATGAAAGGAATTATGTTTGCAGTGGCATAAATATTTATTTATACACCTACGTGCATACATACATTCATTTATTCCCAGATGTATACATATTCATATGCACACACACACACACACACACACACACACATATATATATATATATGCACACACGTGCACACACACATACACACGCACGCACACACATACAGACGCACACAAACAAATAGGTAAGTGATAGAAAATGGAGCGAACAACATTCATTATTTAAAACCACCACATCATTTGAATTCAGAGCGCAGAGATTTGAAACAAATTGTTCATGGTGTTCTATCCCTCGCTCTAACCGTTCTGCAATTCCACCGCCTTATTCAGAAATGTAGCATCCAATGTGTCCTTCCTAAATTGTAAGACAATAATAGATATGATAGAGATTTGGCTGTTTTTTTCTAGCAACTCGAGGGACCATTTAGAAACTCCGTTGTTATTTTGTTGTAACTGATGTTGTTGATGGTACCTGGGTCAGTGTTGTTGTTGTTGTTGTTATTGTTGTAGCCGTTGTCTTTATCGTTGTTGCTATTGCTATGGTCGTTACTGCTGGTGCCGTCGCCGCCTGTTCCACCCCACCACCACCACCACCACCATAACAACAGCCGCCACCCCCATTGCTGCCACCACTACCGCCACCCCGCCACCACCGTAGTTTTTTGTTTTTGTTTTTGGAGGGATTGTTTATGTCGATGGTGCAACTATGTTTACTGG
>NC_068991.1:5745676-5746517 GCF_001194135.2 Octopus bimaculoides | reverse complement strand
TGTTTCAGGTTTTATAGTCGTTGTTGATATTGTTGTTGCTACTGTTATTATTAATCCGATTCCAAATATAGAAAGAACTTTGCCATACTTGAAGCAGTACCAACAAAGAATGAACAACAACAACAACAACAACAACAACAACAACAACAACAACAACAACAACAACAACACTAAGAAGAACAACAACGGAGACAACAACAATAAAAGTGAATAAAATATATAAAGAAACAAAACAAAAGAGCCGAAGAAATCATGAAATTACACCAAAATACAACGAAATGATGGAACCAAATTATGAAGACAAATATATGAGAGAGAACTCTGGTATATTTTAAGAAAATTTCTGGCCAAACATAGGAAATATATTCGGTTATGAAAAATTGCTAAATATTTTTAAAACTTGGTTCGATGCCAACCAAAGTATGATATAAGAAGAATAAAACTGTAAAATTAAGTAAAAATATAAAGCTAAGCAAAAACCAAAAATGTATTTTTAAAAATGATAAAATAAAAAAGGTTAAATAAAACGTATAAAAATGGTTAAAAATATGCAGAAAAGAGAGAGAGAGGGGGGGCAGAGAGGGAGAGGGAGAGAAAGAGAGTGGTGGTGATGGGGGCGGCAGAGAGAGAGAAAGATAGAGAGAGAAAGACAGAGAGATGTTAAGTGTAGGCACTTATGCGGGCACACATACACACACACATACAAGTTATCACGTATTTATATACGAAGGTCGTAGAAACACTGACATATTTACACGGACACAAACATATACATACATACACATACACACACACATGCATATATATATATATATATATATATACATATATATACTTGCAT
>NC_068991.1:5743413-5744530 GCF_001194135.2 Octopus bimaculoides | reverse complement strand
ATATATATATATATATATATATATATATATATATATATATATATACTCTCATATAAAGTTACGTATATTTATTCATAGATAGATACATATATACATATACACGTGTATGTGTGTGTACATAGGTGGGTTTATGCGTCTGTGTATATGTGTACGATTTAAATGTATAAACTAAAAATATTCCCGCAGAGCAACCTGCTGCATAGCCAAAAATTGCTGAGCCAATGCTGACGTCACATATCACATGACAATGCTGTAATCCACTCATGCGTCTTAAGATGGCAACCACCGAAGATGACTGTCCCACTCCAACTGATATCCACCCAGATGTTCATTGCTGTTTCTGGTTTAGGACCTTCTCATACGCATTCCAATTAGTGTAAAATGCATGTTATGCGCGCGCGTGTAGAGGCACTCATGCACCCACACAAACACACACACGTATACACACACACACACACACGTGTACACGCACACGGATATATACGTATATAATCCAAAAATAAGGAGAATAAAGACGAGGTAAAAGTGAAACAAACTGGGTGTGTTGGTTTTGACGCTCAGGAAAAATGGAAGAAATCTTTATCGTTTCGAGCCTATGCTCTTTGTATAGAAAATATGGCTGTGTGGTAAGTAGCTTGCTTACCAACCACATGGTTCCGAGTTCAGTCCCACACCGTGGCACCTTGGGCAAGTGTCTTCTACTATAGCCTCAGGCCGACCAAAGCCTTGTGAGTGGATTTGGTAGACGGAAACTGAAAGAAGCCTGTCGTATATATGTGTATATATATATATATATATATATATATATATTTACGTGTGTGTGTGACTGTGGCCATGCTGGAGCACCGCCTTTAGTCGAACAAATCGACCCCAGAACATATTCTTTGTAAGCCTAGTACTTATTCTATCGGTCTCTATTGCCGAACATCCAGGTTACGGGAACGTAAACACACCAACATCGGGGGTGGGGGTGGGGGAAAACAGACACACAAACACACACACACGCGCACACACACGTGCACACACACGTGCACACACACGTGCACACACACAGACACACAGACACACCGACACAGACGCATACACACACACACACTCACACACTTATATATACGAC
>NC_068991.1:5737887-5742911 GCF_001194135.2 Octopus bimaculoides | reverse complement strand
GTGTGTGTGTGTGTGTGTGTGTGTATGCTTAACATGCATTTTAAAATAATTGGAATTTTGAATGTAGAAGAAGTACAAGCAAGAACCAGTAAAAGACAGTCAGGGATAACAGCTGGAGTGGAACAGTCATCTATGGTAGATGCCATATTGAGACATACAACTAGCTTAGAGCGTTGTCATGTGATATCTGACGTCAGCAGTTTTTTTGATAAGCAGCTGTTTTCAACGAAAATATTTAGTTTTTATATTTAACTCGTACTTAAATACATACACATATACAAATAACTATGTACGCACACACACAGATATGCATATATGTATATATTATGTATCAATGTAAGAACGATTGTCTAGATATGGATGTAGTCCTCGTGTATATATATACATATATGTATACATGCACGCGTACATAAATCATATTCCTGTATATGGTTTGTATTGCGAAAGAAATCGAGGAATTGGTATTCAAATTTATATCTAATTCTTTATATTTCGTCTATACATCAGTGTATGAACGTGCATGTGTGCCCATATGCGCGTATTTGAGAGAACTAAGCATAACTATTAAAGGGTTTAGCACAAAAATGTAGATATTCTCCTTGCTTTCATCGTTGTCTCAATACCAACGTGCGTTGTGCCATGTGACTTCTTCAAATATCCTTTTCAATAGTATATTTTTCTCTATTTTTCTTATCTACTCTTTCTCTCTCTCTCTCTCTCTCTCTCTCTCTCTCTCTCTCTCTCTCTCTCTCTCTCTCTCTCTCTCTCTCTCTCTCTCTCTCTCTCTCTCTCTCTCTCTTTCTCTGGTTGTCTATCCATCTATGCATGCATGCATCGATCTGTCCGTCCGTCCGTCCGTCCATGAGTCCACCCACTCGTGTACATATCTATCTATCTATCTATCTATCTATCTATCTATCTATCTATCTATCTATCTATCTATCTATCTATCTATCTATCTCTCTATCTATCTATCCATCCATCTGTCTATCTGTCTATCTTTCTATCTATCTTTCTATCAATCCTTCTTTCTCTCTCCCCCCCTCGCCCCTCTCTCTATATATATTACGTATATATACGCACCATATATTATATATATATATATACATATATACATATACATAGACCAGGAGCGGTTGCGTTTGTGTTTGTGACACTCTTGCAGTCAAATAACGCACACACGCGCACACACAAACACACACATATATATACACACACACATACACACACACACACAAACATACACAACCGCCTACACTAACAACTAAGTAAATGAAATAAACGAGAGCCGACATGTCGTCTGAAATTTGTTTATCATTTTCTGAGCACGTCATTGCCCTTTGCCGTAAAACGCAAACGTCGGGATGTCTCCGTCTCGCTGCAAATATATGACCATCTAAGCCGAACGGAATGTTTGATCCTATTGATATTTACACTGTCTATAGAGCAAGGGCATCTATCGAATGATTTCATCAGTGATGGATCTTCTAATGGATATCAATAGATATTAATGTCGCATTAGTCACTGCTGGTTATTTCCCTAAACGTTGAGCGGTGATGCGTAAAAAGAAATTTGGTCGCCATTTTTATTGTTTTTGAGTGATTGCCTACATGAATAACAGCGTGTGTGTATGCATGCATGTAAATATGTATGTAATGTAATGTATGTATGCAATGTATATATGTTTGTGTGTATCTACACATGTATTTATGCATGTATAAATGTATGCTTGTGTATATGCATTTATATTCAGTATGTAGGCGTTTTGTATATGCTTATGTATGTCATGTATGTATATTTGTATTTATGCACGTTTGCATATATGAATGTATGTATTCCATGTATAAAATGTTATATATCTATAGCAGTTACGTATCTATAGCAGTTACGTATCTATAGCAGTTATGTGTATATGATATATGGATATATGCATATTATGTATATTATATATGCTATATATGTTATGCATGTATGTTATATATGATTGCATGCACTTATGTATCCATGTATGTATATATGTATGTGTGCATGTATTTTATGCATGTATGTTTGCATGCACGTGTGTTTGCTTCTGTGTTATGTGTGTGTGAATGTATGTTACGTATGTATATAACCCTGTATGTATTTATGTACGTTTGTATGCATGTACGTATATATGTATATATATGTATGTATGTATGTTATGCGTTTCCATATGTACGTATCTATGCATGCATCTAGCAACTGTGACATACAAACGCACATATATTCGTGTGTGTGTGTTTGTGTGTGTGTGTGTGTGTGATTTGTGTGTGTGTGTGTGTGTTTGTGTGTGTGTGTGTGTGTGCATAATATCTATGGTCGTATAACGTGTATTTCCGTTTGTTATAGGTTATAAATACGTATATACTTCTACACGTTACGCAGATATGTTGCATATGTACAGACAGACACATACATGCGCATATACTGAGATACATGTATGCACATATACATATCATCATCATCATTTAACGTCCGTTGTCCACGCTGGCATGGGTTGGACGGTTTGACAAGGGCTATCAAGCTGGGGAGCTGCACCAGACTCTAGTCTCGTTTGGCTTGGTTTCTACAACTATACGTCCTTCCTAACGTCACCCACTTTAGTTGCCATCGCACGGGTGCTTTTCCATGGCACCATCCGAGTGCATTTCATCATCAGAGGAACCTGTCTTAACACTTCTGCTGCGAGTACACATGTAAATGCATATTCGTATACGCTCCCACAAAGAACCTGGAAGCGAGATGCTGAGGTAGAGCTGAAAAAAGCAGGATTTCAAGTGGAGAGGAACAGAAGAGACAACTGAGATTCAAGAACAGTAGAGAAAAGTCCTCGATGGCCGATGTTCCATGGAAGGCAATGAATTTGAAGTGTTTTGAAAGATATTGGAGAGTCGGTAGTGCGTCGCGTTAGGGGCCGAAGAAAAACTCAGCTATTCGGGTTACTATCACCAGCCTTGTAATGTTTATATGACTAACACATTTTTCCAATCTACTCAAATGGGTTTAGCTGGTACGCCATGTTCTACACTTCACTATTGAAAGCTTCAGAGGTATAACACACATACATAACAATAGTTTACAATGGTTTCTTTATATTGCTTTTCAAGACTCAAATTCCTGTAAAGTGTAGCTTGTAGAGCTAAAGATTCTAGTCTCTCGTTTCGAGAAAGACGGTTCTGCAATGTGTTGCTAAGCAACCTGCAACAGATTATTTGTATACGGTGGTCAAATATGTCCTCTTTGTTATCTCACTCCCTCCATCATTCGATATTACTTGTACAGGTGTGCACGGTGTACCACACGTCAAGTGTCGAAGTGATTATGGAGCAAGGTGAGGTAAAGTGTTTTGCTCAAGAACACAACGCATCGTCTGGTCCAGGAATTGAACCCATGATCTCCCGACCGTGAGTTTAACACCGTAACTACTACTATAGAATTCTTCCCACAAAAAAACCCATCCAAACATTCATTTACATTTACAACTGATAAGTTAGAACGAACAGGTTGTTTTTTCATATCGTGGTCTGGCTCATTTCCTCCTCTTGTAATGTTTAACTTGTCTTGGAATATGTCAATCTTGCTCTTGTTTAATTTTCGTTTTCCTCGTGCCTAATAATTGTGACTGTCAATATTTTACTATCTGTTCTTCGTTGAAGGATTTCGTAATTTTATGATGTTTTTAACTTGATTTAAAATAAATAATTTTTGATGTTTATCTCACTGAAGTATTTTACTTTGCTTAAATCGTTTCATTCTTTGAAATAATCACTCCAGATTATTTTTTTCAAATTTATTTCTCATACTTTCAGTAATATCATTCATAGTGTGCTGACTGAGAAAGCTGTCTTTTGATAAGTTGATAATTCTTTCTAATTCAGATTTCACAAATTATTGCTGTATATTTTCTTATGTTCTCTTTTAAAAAGAAAATATTTAAGTCGGTTGCTTCTTTTCGTTGTCTCCAGCGCCATTTTTTAACGCTATCTTCTTCATTTGTTACTCCGTCTCTTGTAAAAATTAAACGATTTATATCAGTTATGTTTCTTTCATTGTGTCGCTACTACAAATAGAATATGTTGCTAATTTTAGATATTGCACTGAATACTATCTTTTCATTTGTGGATTAACTTCAAATGATATAAATCGCATTCTTAAAAAAAAAAAAAAAAATAGAAATCATGTTTTCTACAATAAAACCTGTCATTTGCTTCCTCCTCAGTTTGTTGTATTTCGCCATCGACGTTGTAGCAAATTCGAAATCGAACCGCCAAATTGCCGGGTTAAAGTTACGGCTTAGTCATAATCATTTCACGTGATCGGCCGATTAAACGACCAATAATCATCGAGCCATCACGTGAGGTAACCTTCTAGAACCTTCTAGAATCCTCTAACGAAACTTATAAATAGACAAAATTTTCGTGGTAAACTTCAAAATATTGGAGACCACCGCTGCTAAAACCACATTCTCATTTTTCAGCCAGAATAGAGACGGAAAGCCAATAATTGTTTTAACAATTTCTTACTCAACCGAGCTATTAGCAGCCAGAGATTTGCTGTGTTGAATTTAACATGATATTTCTTCAATCGCGACAGCGCTGTCAGGGAGCTGTACTAACCAGCTATTTTGTGTTACCTGCACAAGGTCCGAAATTTTTGTGGAGGGGGCCAGTCGATTAGATCGCCTCCAGCACGCAACTGGTACTTAATTTATCGACCACGAAAGGATGAAAGGCAAAGTCGACCTCGGTGGAATTTGAACTCAGAACATAAAGACATACGAAATACCGCTAAGCATTTGCGCCCGGCGTGCTAACGTTTCTACCAACTCACTGCCTTAGCCAATCCAAATATTAGAAACATTTTCATTCGTAAAGATTAAGTTGGTTGTCTGTGGATTTCTGACGTGATTACCAACATATTTCAGACATTTTGACGTTTAATCAAAATTTAATCGTTAAGAAAGGATCAAAAAGTCTCAAATTTCTATTGTTTTTGTTTCCTG
>NC_068991.1:5734583-5737001 GCF_001194135.2 Octopus bimaculoides | reverse complement strand
CACACACACACACACACACACACACACACACACACACACACACACACACACACACACACACGCCTGTTATTAAATAATGGTCTAACTCATCTCCACGCATCATCTCCGTAGCTTCGTAGAACGATCAGGCCTTCTAGAAGCTTACAAAACTTTTAAGTTCCATCAAGATAAGGTAAACCGTTATTAAATATCTAACTCTTGTCAAATACGTTGAGTGCCACTTTCTTCCGTGTGTCCACCAACACACGTGGTAAGTAGCTTGCTTACCAACTACATGGATCTGGGTCCAGCCCCACTGCGTAGCACCTTGGGCAAGTGTCTTCTACTATACAACCACATACGCACACACACCCTGCATTCATATTTATATTTTTGCATTGTATTTTCATATAAAATAGTGAATGTTTTGCATTCATTCGCCACTCATCGATATTTCAATCCATGGTTACTAATAGCGTATGCAATTTAAAACTCATTTAAGCTAGTTAGATTTATTTGCATAACAGTTCGTGCGCAGACAACGTGTATTAACCAAATATTTGCTTCATTGTACACTCTGCCGCTTTTCTGCTGCTGATGTGAACAAGATGTCACCAACGTCAGCGCATGCACTGATATGAGTTCTAATTTGTATACACACTGTATATAACTAAAAGCTGCTAATCACGGTTTAGACGGGGATCGCGGGGAGGGGGGAAGGCAAGGTTTTATTTCTATGATGAAGGCCTTAGGCGACAAAAAACTAGCCAGATCGATTCCATTCTTTCTGGCTATGAAATGGAACCATTTCGTTTACTTTCACAACGAGGCTAAAAAATGTTTGTTTATTTAAAGATTTACCATATATCTTACATTTCAAATAATCTAAAATCGATATATTGTGACCTATAAGTGGTTTCATACATACATACATACATACATACATGCACGCATACATACATACATACATACATACATACATACACATATATACATACATTATATATGTATATATTCATGTCTATCTATTTAGCTATATATCTCTTTCCCTCTCACTCCTCTCTCTCTATCTATATATATACATACATATGTATATATAGCCTGAAAGAAGTCCATCGCGTTTATATATATATATATATATATATATGTGTGTGTGTGTGTGTGTGTGTGTGTGTGTGTGTGTATGTGTGTGTGTGTAGATATATATAAACCTACATACATAAATACACACACACACACACACACACACACATACACGACAAAACTTCAAATGAAAAAGACTTCAGCCAAAACTTTAATTTATCTCCCATAAGTATTTTTTCTCTTTCCTATTAATGGCCAAATTTCCATTAAGAAATACAAACCATATTCATTTAGAACCTCAATCTTTTATAACCAAAAACATCTGATGTCCAAAACTACATCCCACCCACACACAGACACTCATACACACACACACGCATACACACGCACGCACAGACACACCAACCTGTTCGCATAGATCTCTACAAACACGCATACACGTTACACAAAGGATTTTACCAAAAAAACCCTAAAAAAAACAGCAAACATAAAGAAAAACAAATATATCAAGATACGGAAGAAACCCGATCTCTGCGCCACATATAAATAATCCAGAAGGAATTAAGGAGTTTGCTGTGCAACCACATGGTTCTGAGTTCAGTCTCACTGCGTGTCAACGTGGGCAATATAATCATCATCATCGTCGTAGTCGTCGTTATCGTCATCACCAACATCGTCATCATCATCATTATCGTCACCATCTTCATCATGATCATCATCATCGTCATCGTCAACGTCTTCATCATCTTCCTCCTCTTCCTCCTCCTCATCATCTTCGTCGTCATCATCATTGTCATCATCATCATCGTCATCATCATCATTGTCATCATCATCGTCCTCATCGTTATCATCGTCATCATCTTCATCTTCATCAACATCATCACCATCATCATCATCATCGTCGTCGTCATCCTCTTCCTGTTCATAATCCTCATCATCATCATCACAACCACCAGCACCACCATCATCATCCTCATCATTATAGTCATCATCATTATTCTCATCTTTCTGTTCGCTATAGCTCCAGTCGTGGTGGTCGCCATCCTTCTTTTTCTACTCCTCTTACCCCTCCTCTAACTACTACTACTACTAACTACTACTACTACTACTACTACTACTACTACTACTACTACTACTACTACTTCCGATGCACTGCCACTGCTGCTACTGCTGCCGCTGCTGCTACTTCTGCGGCTGTTCACCATCATCACGAAATACCTCAAATTTTCATGAAACTCTATAATTTATTTCCTACATCTGGAAACTAAAATACTCCACACTCAGAAACAAACAAACACACACACACACACATATTTATAAATACAACACACATACACACAGACACACACACACACA
>NC_068991.1:5733896-5734342 GCF_001194135.2 Octopus bimaculoides | reverse complement strand
ACATACCATATATATAAGTACAATAAATACATATATGTATATATATATACATAAATATATATACACATATATATATGAATATATATATACTTATATGTGCATATATATGTGTATATATGTATATATGCATGTATGTATGTATATATAAATATGTGTGTGCATGTATTATATAATATAGGTATGTATGAATCATATAATTATTTTCCTCTTAGCTTTCTACAGTGCCAATTATTATTTCAATGTATCTAAGAATACAGACACACACACACACACACACACACACACACACACACACATTTATGTGTGTGCGTTTGTGTTTGTGCATGTGAGGTACTTTAAGTATTAGTATATATTTGTATGTGTATGATTTGTGTATGCACATATACATATATATATGCATATATATATATGTAAATGTATATATATATATATATATATATATATAT
>NC_068991.1:5726004-5726620 GCF_001194135.2 Octopus bimaculoides | reverse complement strand
TATATATATAGTGATACAAAATGAAAACAAACAAAGAAACTAATCTCTGGTGATATAATATTCACGGAAGATTATTTTGTAGAAATTTATTTCAGTTTGATATTATTAATCTAAACAACAACAACAACAACAATAACAAAAGCAACGGTGACGACGACGACTACAACAGCCACAATAACAGCAACATCATTGGTAATAATAATAATAATAATAATAATAATGATGATGATGATAATAATAATAATAATAATGATAATGATAATAATAATAATAATAATAATAATAATAATGATAATGATAATAATGGTAACTACCAACACTACTACAGACAATAGTAGTAACATAAAAAATAAAACAAAAATATAAATATAAAAATACAAATATAAATATATATATGCATATATGTATGTGTGTGTGCGTACATATATATATATATATACATGTATATATATATATATATATATATATATATATCCCTATGAATGTATGTATATACATGTGTGTGTGTGTATATATGTGTGCCTGTGTATGTATGTACATATATATGCGTGTATATATATATATATATATATATATATAGATATATATGTGTATGTATATATATATATGTATACAC
>NC_068991.1:5722244-5725364 GCF_001194135.2 Octopus bimaculoides | reverse complement strand
ATATATATATATACATACATATATATGTATTTCGTTGATGTTGACTGCATAGATCATTTTGTACATCTTTGACAGGATAAACATTGCGTAAATATCGATTGGTCAAACATATTCTGTAGATTTTTATATTGGATAGGCACACGACAAGATAGATAATACAATATATATATATATATATATATATATACACAACAGACATTTAGTTAAGGCGTGTCGATACTGACTGAATAAAAAAAGATAGTGCGACTGTTGACTACATATATAAACACAGCGTAGGTATGTTGACTTGACAGTATATATATATATATATATATATATATCAGCTACACACACAAACACGGTGTTGATGTTCATTAGACAGATGCAGTATAAATGTCGATTATTCACGTAAACAGTCTCCAGAAGTATATATGTTGTCTACGCACAGAGACATGGTGTGTAGATGTTAACGAAAGAGGCTGTAGATGCATTAACTACACCCCAAAATAGTGGCCGCAGTCAAATGACTGAAGCAAGTAAATGGATAAAAGAACTGTCGAACAAATCGACCCCAGGACTTATTCTTTGGAAGCCTATTTTATTGGTCACTTTTACTGAACCGCTAAGTTACGAGGAAGTAAACACACCAACATCAATTGTCAAGCGATGATAGGTGGACAAACACAGACACATAAACATATACATGCATACACACACACACACACAAAGTCGAGAGGTTAAAAGGCAAAGTCGATCTCGGCGGAATTTGAACGTAGAACGTAGAGAGGGACGAAATGCCGCTAAGCATTTTGGCCGGCTCGTCAACAATTCTGCCGACAGGCCGCCTTACTGTGTGTAGATATTTACGAGATATACAAATAAAAGCGTGTAGATGCTGATTAGATAAAAACAATATACATGTTGAATTAGGACGGAGAGCTGGCAGAAACATTAGCACGATGGGCGAAATGCTTAGCGGTATTTCGCATGTCTTCGTGTTCTGAGTTCAAATTTCGCCGAGGTCGATTTTGCTTTTCATCCTTCCGGGTTCGATAAATTAAGTACCAGTTGCGTACTGGGGTTGATCTAATCGACTGGCCTCTCCCCCAAGATTTCGGGCCTTGTGCTTAGTGTGGAGAAGAATATACATTTTGAATTAAGGCGGAGAGCTGGCAGAATCGTTAGCATGCCGGACAAGGTGTTTTGCGGCATTTCGGCCGTCTTTATGTTCTGAGTTGAAATCCCGTCGAGCTCAACTTTGTCTTTCATCATTAATGGGTCGATAAATAGCTACCAGCTGAAATCTGGGGTCGATGTAATCGACTTCGCTCTTTCCCCGAAATTAATGACCTTGTTCCAAATTTTGAAACCAATATACATGCTAAGTATATACATAAATACAGCGTGTTGACGCCGACTGGGCAGATACAGCATAGATAGACAGATAGATAGATACATAGACAGAATACGAGGGAGAATTGGTTGTAATTTCTAGCAGGTCAAGTCACATGACTAACCAGGTATAAAGGCAACCCAGCCATGATTTTTCAGTATTCTTTTTACAAAATGTGATATACTGTAATATAGGACTTTGAAATTATTAGTGTACATTGAAGCATAAAGTAACGTTTGGTATTTTGTTGTTATAATTTCATGGTTCACATGATTGTCAGAATACGAATATCTCCGAAAAAGAAACTGAAACAGTTTCTATATTGAAAAGATTTTTCTCTGAAATACAGCTGTGTACAGTATGTCTTACGGTGGCGAGCTGGCAGAATCGCCTGCGCGTCGGATAAAATGGTGAGCGACAGTTCTTTCACTCCTTTGCGTTTAGAGTTCAAATTCCACCATTTTATTTGCTAAAATATTCTGTTGGAACGCATCTAATTTATCCAAGCAGAACGAAAGGACAAAGTCAAACCTGGATGAATTTGAACTGATAACGTTAAAGGACATGATGCAATACAACAAGGCGTGTAATTTCTTTTTTTTTGGCGGGGGGGATCTATTCGTTTGCTATTCCAAGGTTCACCCACCTCTAACAAAAACGAAAAAAGAGAAAACATACAAAAAAACAAAATATAAAAAATGAAAACAGAGAGGAAAATTTCGGTAGCAAAGACAAAACAAATAAACAAAAACAAAATAGATAGTGTATTTGTTTCTCGATTGTTCGTGATAGAAAATAGCAATGCTGCGAACATGGAGTCAATTAGACGCCAGATGTGTTTACAAGGTTTAAGGCGGCCATATTGATTGTAGCCTGGAATTAACTTCTACCCTCGGCTTATTTTAGAGATATATTTAAAACTGGTAGTCTTTCTCTCACTCGCTTTCTTACAACCTCTCTCTATCTGTCTCTGTCTCTGTCTCTCTCTCTCTCTCGGTCTATCTGTCTATCTATCTATCTATCTATCTATCTATCTATCTATCTATCTATCTATCTATCAAACTGTCATCATTATAGATCTCATTATTTCACAATCTTTCTACTTCTCTTCTCTTTCTCTCCCTTCTTCCATCCATCTACCAATCCATCCAATCATCTATCTATCTATCTATCTATCTATCTATCTATCTATCTATCTATCTATCTATCTATTACCTACAATATTCTTTTATCATGTCCCATCTGCTCTCGCCATTTTCATACCCCTCTACATACTTCACAGTAATTAAACACGATAACTTAACAAAGTATGTCGTTAGTTTTTATTTTCCCAAACAACACGACTTGTTTTCTTTATCGGTGATCAATGTATCACTCCGCTTTTCCCACTGTTCTAATTACAACAGGTACTATTTTCAATAAACATCAACTTCTTTTAGTCTTATCTACGTTTTATCTTAGGCATAGTTCTTTTATCTATTACATTTTATATGTCAGTTTTGTAGTGTTTCACTTATGTACGTACGTTCGTAGTATGTATGTATGTATGTATTTATGTATGTATGTATGTACGTATGTAAGTATGTATGTACGTATGTATGTATGTACGCATGTATGTACTTACGTATGTAAGCATGTCTGTATATATATGCACATACATACAGAAATATTTGTGTATGTATATATATATGTATATATATATATTGGTACACACACACACAAACACATACACAATACACACACACACA
>NC_068991.1:5720437-5721564 GCF_001194135.2 Octopus bimaculoides | reverse complement strand
TTCATATTTTAATTTTTGTTCTGCCTTCATTTTTTATCTTATATATTTTCTGATTATTTCATTTTGATAATTATAGATAGGTACACATACAGTCATACCTAACCATACATCTACACAGATATAGATAGATACATATATAAATATACGTATGTATATACGCATAAATATACACGCATGCACGCAATATTACATACGTGTAATTCTCGGTAGTATATCATTCTGCTTTATTTGCGTTTTCTATTTTCAATATTTGCCTTTTGGTCGTTATTTTATCTCTTACACATTTCAAAAAAAGTAATCATTTATCCTTTACTCTCTCTCTCTCTCTCTCTCTCTCTCTCTACATATATGTATATATATATATTGGTACACACACACACAAACACATACACAATACACACACACACAAACACATACACAATACACACACATATATTGGAATATATATGCATATATATATATTCTACCCTTTACTGTTCTCTCTCTCTCTCCCCCTTCCGTTTTCTCTCTCACCCTTTCTCTAATTCTTTTTTCTCCCCTTCACCGTTTTCTATCTCTCTCTGTGTCCCTCTTCCTCCTTTACTCTCTCTCATCGCTCACACGCGACCATCGTCCATCTTTTTTTCTCACGTGATCATCTTTCTTTTCCTTCACTGCTGTCGTACAGACTGCACTATTCCTATCTATCTCCTCTTCTATCTTTTCTATTGTCAAAGGCAATATTTCTCCAGCGTTCACTACTTTACCTCCATGTTGGTTCTCGTTCGATTTCCTTGTATGCCTCCACTGTCCTGTTTTTGTTACACATATATATACACATATACGACGGGCTTCTTTCAGTTTCCTTCTATCAAATACACCCGCAAAGCTTTGGTCAGCCCGAGGTTATAGTAGAAGACACTTGCCCAAGATGCCACGCAGTGGGACCGAACCCGGGCCCATGTGGTTGGTAAGCAAGCCACTTACCACACAGCGACCACTATTACACATACATACATACATATATGCATGCATGTATGCGCATGTTTCTATATATATGAATATACACATGTATATGCGTGCATATATACATACAAACGTACATGTAGTATATATGGGAGTATGGGGACACACACACATATATATAC
>NC_068991.1:5717017-5719829 GCF_001194135.2 Octopus bimaculoides | reverse complement strand
ACACACACACACACACACACACACACACACACACACACATATATATATATATGTATGTATATTTATATATAATTTTATATGTATGTATAAGGTTTTGCCGTCTTCATTCTTTAGAATCGTTTTTGGTTTTTGGTGTACATTTCCTTTAAATGTATTCGTTTCTCGTATTTTTTGTTCTATTCCTGTCAAACAACATGTATAGCGATAAAAGATATCTCACAGTAATAACAGAATATTGGCCTATTGTGTGTGTGTATATAGATATATGTATGTACACGTACGTATATATATATATATGGTATGTTTTAGTTTTTGTCTTTTGAATTTACACTAGAACGCTGGATGCATTGCCAGTCACTGTTGGATGTAGAGGAACGGCTAGAGAATTGTAGACATGGAGATGAGTGATGTGATGAGGTACAAAATAACAAAGCAATATTATCTACGACTAAGGCGGCGGGCTGGCAGAAACGTTAGCACGCCGGGCGAAATGCTTAGCGGTATTTCGTCTGCCGTTACGTTCTGAGTTCAAATTCCGCCGAGGTCGACTTTGCTTTTCATCCTTTTGGGGTCGATTAAATAAATATCAGTTACGCCTTATAATAATAATATTGATAAATGGTATGAACATGAACCTAGAAAAGTACTAGAAAGTAAGAATTATAAGATGTATTGGGACTTTAACATTCAGACGGACAGAGTAATAGAAGCTAGAAGGCCCGATTTAGTAGCAGTAGTAGTAAAGAGAATAGAAAGTGCCAGATAATTGACTTTACAGTCCCAAATAATGAAAAACATCAATATGAGAGGGATAGAAAAAAATAGTAAAATACCAAGACTTAGCTATTGAATTACAGAGACTATGGAAAGTGCGGTTAAATGTATCCCAGTAGTTTTAGGTGCATTGGGAACTATCCCTAAAGATCTGAACAGATGGCTAGAAGAAATAGGGTTAAAACCCAGTTTGGTACAGCTTCAAAAAAAAACAAAAAAAAAAAACAGTGTTATTAGGGACAGCTAGGATACTTAAGAAGTTACTTGTTGTAGCCCGATGTCAGGATTTATTTTTTCTTTTCCAACAGTCTAATCTGTTGTGTGTATATGAAAATAATAATAATAATAATAATAATAATAATAATAATAATAATAATAATAATAATAATAATAATGATAATAATAATTATAATAATTTCTTGACCACAAAGGTCGCGAAAAGATTTAGGACAGTTGAAAGACAATAAACAGTAGTTATAATAACAACAATAACAATAATAATACTAATGATAATAATATTAAAAAGATGAGATCTAATAACATTCATAAATTTGTTGTTTTCGGTATTTGAAACAAGTTGTGAACCTTTGACATAACTACACAATAACCGCTAGGAAATTTATACAAAAACACACCAGGCGCCTTCTGCCGTTTAAGCTATTGATATACGTTGAACGCGCGCCAATGTTACTCCACTTTCTTTCTCTCCTAAAGCATTTTGGCGCCAAATGTCACGCGTGTAAAAGAAAATGGCCACCGGTGAGAAAAATATATCAATCGTGTTTTCTCAGTGGCTTGGTGCATGTATGTGCATATGTGTGCATATGACAGTGTCGTGTCTTTCAATGTGTATGCGTTAATGTATTGAATGACGCACAAATATTTCTATGCATGTGTGTTGTGTATGTGTGTATACGACTGTGCGTGCTGTGCGGCGCATGTGCCTGTAGAGGTATATATCCAAATATGTGTGTTGTTTCTGTGAACGTAACAACGTATATATATATATATATATATATATATATTTGTATGTTCCTATGTCATTTTATATATACATACATATACACACATAAACACACACACATACACACACACACACACGCATGCACGCGCGTATATGTATGTAGTATGTACGTACGGTGCAATATGTCGAACGAATGAGAAAAGAGTGCGCAACACATTGTTGTAGAGTATCTATTTTTTTCCTTGAAACTGTCTCGTGTGCAACACCCTAGCATAGTGGTTAGGCTGTTGCACTCACGATGTAGCGATCCTGATTTCAAATCCTAGACCGGGTGGTGCGTCGCGTTCTTCAACAAAACACTTCATCCCATGTTGCTGATCGATCACTTCGACACCAGACGCGTGGCACACCGTGCCCCCGTTCAGCCGACATCGATTTGAGTGAGGCAAGTGAGCTAACGCCTGGCCCACTCGTACACTTGTGCGCAGCTCATACACTCCTCTCCATACACTTTCTGCAGCTTGTCTGCCTGTCCCTGTCTGTCTGTCTGCCTGTCTGTCTGCCTGTCCGTCTGTCTGTCTGTCTGTCTGTTTGTTTGTCTGTCTGACTGTCTGTCTGTCTATCCACCCAATCCATCCGTCCGTCCGTTCGTCCGTCCCTCCGTCTGTCTGTCCATCTGCCTATCTATTTTTTCTCCCTATTTCTTTCTGCGTTCCTTTCTGTGAAAGAGCGTAGGCTCGAAACGTTAAAGACTTTTTCACTTCCTGAGCGTTAAACTAATACATATGTTTGTTGTCTACACCACCTGTCTTCGTCTTTTGTTTTTTTTGTGATTTCTCCCCTATCTCTCTATACATACATACATACATACATACATACATACATACAAGCATATAACAAATTGCGCTTATATATTTCGGTATAGACACATCTTATATAACATGAATTTCCTCTGTGCGTATAAGTATGTACATATGTACGCATGTATGTATACATGTACGAATGAATGTATGTTTGAAGGCAACTGATATACAACTACTATTTAGAGTATTGTTTGTGTTTGTCTTTTGCTTC
>NC_068991.1:5715522-5716685 GCF_001194135.2 Octopus bimaculoides | reverse complement strand
GTATGTATGTATGTATATATATATGCATATGTATATATGGATATATATAAATATATATATGTATATATGCATATATATATATATGCATATACACATATATGGATATATGGATATATATATATATATATGTACATACGTATATAAATACATATATATTTATGTATACATGTATGTATATCTGCATATATATATCTGTATATATATATGTATATGCATACATATATATATACATATAGATATGTATGCATATAATATGCATATACAAATTGGCACCTACATATGTTTATATATATATATTTATTCATATGCTTATGTATTTGTGGGGTGTATGTATGTGTGTGTGCGTGTGTATGTGTGAGTGTCTGTGTGTGCGCATGCGTGTGCAGAATATCATGTTAATCCACATGGACACGTGTTATATCATCCGACTTGCCTGCTGGTCCATGTTAACACAAGTGTTAACGTGTTCTTGCGTACTAAATACCATGTTAATTTTGGAATCGAGAGTCTTAATGGCTTTTACAGTTTAACTCTGGATTCAGTTGTTTACAGAACAAAAATCCAACTCATATTTCAGGTTAGTTTATATCAGTAAGAAAAAAACATAAACGGTTCTGTAACTCACAATTTCAGACATTTTTTCGTAGTTGAGAGGTTCAATTCGCAACTACGTCGTTTCAGGTTTGAATCAACATCGCGGTACCTTGGACAAATGTCTTCTACTATAACTGAACAATTCCTTATGAATGAATTTCGTTGAATTTGTGGAATGTAGTCTGAGATACAGAATGTCTGGGGTCGAGATATTCATGGTTAGAACTCGATTGATAACGATTGGTTTTAAAAAATGATTTTGCTTCAAACAAGGGTTCGGGCTAAGGAGCCAACTGCGTGGTACCTCGGACAAATGTCTTCTACTATAATCGACCAATTCCTTATGAATGAATTTCATTGAATTTGTATAAGGTAGTCTGAGATATAGAATGTCTGAGGTCGAGATATTCATGGTTAGAACGCGATTGATAACGGTTGTTTTTTTAAAAGGATTTTGCTCCAAACAAGGGCTGGGGCCACTCTGTGACAAAAGGAGCTACAAAGAAGGGAAAGAACGAGGATTTCGAATTTCAAAAGATACTGGTTGGCTGAAAGCTTTAAAGGACAGA
>NC_068991.1:5703859-5714217 GCF_001194135.2 Octopus bimaculoides | reverse complement strand
ATCTATATCTATAGATACATTTATACACATGCGTATAAATGCATAAATGAATGTATATATGCATTTGTATCTATACGTATATGCATTTATTATGTATATATATACATACATACGCATACTCACACACAGACGCACACAGATATACATACATAATACATACAAATATACATCATGCATACATATATACATACATACATACATACATACATGCATCCATAACTATAATGACTTCGGTAAAATTTTCAGGATACTTTCTGCACGATGAATTTATAGATAAATGCAGTCTATCGTACATAAGACAGTGATTCGGAATTAATAGTTAATAAATTGAAATTATCGCTCTTATTGAGGAGAGAAATAATTGCCATTAATGGAAATTATTCATTAAAGAAGCATAGGAAATAACTCCCACAATGCAATTCACCGGAAATTGTATGAAGACATGCATGGATAAAGGCTGTAATCACGAGAAGCTTTGCAGTGCTATCAATTTGTAATGTAATTATTTCTACACAAAATACTGTATCTGTTGACAGTTCAACGTCCTTGGTGGATGAGAATGGATTACGCTTCCATCAGAAAGTATGAGATGTTAAAAATAAGAATTAAAAAAAAAGGTGCCACTGGGGGAAGACAAAGGAACATGCGGAAAACAGGTGAAGCACTGACACGTGCGACGTGTACACGTTCTACCCTCATCAGTTATTGACGAAAGTTCATCACAATTTCGATACTTTCCGATGTATGTATGTATGCATGTATGTGTGTACGTGTGTTTGTGTGTTTGTGTATCTATCTATCTATCTATCTATCTATCTATCTATCTATCTATCTATCTATATATATTGCATAAATAAAAGAAATTTTATTTAACAAACTGTGACACTAAGGACCGATGTTACCGTGGTCTTTTCGTAGGTTTTTCTTTCCACAGATAACCTACCCATTTATTGGGAATTTTCTGTATTATTTCATATTTTTTGTAAATACCCCAAACGTTCTGCGATGTTCTTTTCCATCGTTGTCCCCACTTTTTTTTTTTTCGCCCCCCTCGAAAAGAAAAACTCTACATTTGTATTTTGTCCCTTCTATGTTGAGCCCTGTGTGGCTAATAAAGAAACATATCTCTCTCTCTCTCTCTCTCTCTCTATATATATATATATATACTTATCTATTCATCTCTCTCTCTTTCTGTCTGTCTGTCTCTCTCTATATATAGAACCATAGAAATATGGAACAGGGATAGCCAAAGTAACAGACAGAAAAATAGGTAGAACCATAGACACAATGGTGATGGTTATTCTCTCATTAGTTATCGAGCAAATATCATCCCAATTTCGACACCTTCCGATAATATTATTTAATTCGCAGGTATTATTTAATTAGATGATGCAGGTATGAACGAGAGTGTTCGTCTATCAAAACGGAGTCGAACAGAAAAAGTAAGACGAGTGCATTAACAAGCAAGCGTCTTTTCTCTAGATCAAACAGTAAAAAGACGAATTATGAGGAGAATGCAAAAAAAAAAAAAAAATAAGAGAAAGAAATAAAAAAAACGACAATAAAAGAAAATATAAGAAATGACAGAGAGAAATATTCGTATGCATAAAATATTTTTCAACTCTGTGACAAATCAAGGCTTAAATGAAGATATACACAGTGGGTGATTGAGTCTATTTTTGAGACAATTCAGAGCTTGTTTCACTCTTATTAGCCCTTCTCAGCACGATTACTGGATGTAGTATTCTGTGAGGAAAATAACTCACTGTGTGAAAAAATTAAAATAATGACATTGGAAAATCGCCATGGGTGTTTTCTGCAAGTAAAATATAGAGTTAAGTTCATAGAAATATATTTATGGTGGCATACTGAAAATAGCCATCAACTCATTGGAACTAAAACCGCAGCAAGCAGAGAAGAAAGACTTAATGAAAGTTAATCAGAAAAAGAGCAAAAGAGAAAAACAAGATACGTCGCTTAAGCCATCAACAATCACCGACTGTGTATATCTTCATTTAATTTTTGGTTTGTCACATAGTTGGAAAACATTTTATGTGTAGAAATATCTCTCTATTCATTTATTATATTAAGCCACCGAATTAATTAAATTTCCTGTTTTGGCATCAATGATGGCAGCTGCAGTTATGTTTCGGCCTTGTTAGACCTCCTCAGGGAAGCAGAGTCATTGTACAACTAGTCTAACTTTAAACTGATAAATAAATGTAATTTTTGAGAAATAAAATAATTTCCTCTGGTGTTCTAACGATTCTGTCAGCTCGCTACCTTGGAGAAATTTAAATAATGACATTGGAAACTTTCCTTTGCAGAACTCCTCACTCATTCCATCCATATCTCTTTTCGTTTGATTCAAAGTTTCGGTAATTTTATTCATTCCCATGTCTGAGATTAATTTTTATTAGCACTTTTCCTCAAATCGTGGATAGAATGTTAATTGATTAATCAGTATTTTTTTTCGGTTTGTCAGCACTTGACTATGTGTTCATCATGCAGACGGCAACCTTAGGAAACATTTTTCCCATGCTATTTTAATTTACATAATCAGCGAAATATTTACACACAAAATATTGTATCGTCGTAAAGTTTTGACAGCTGTAAGTGAATTATATGTTACTGAAGAAGTGGAATGAGCGAAACAAGTCTAGAGTTGTCACCATGAATACATACGTTCCTGCATATCTATATTTAATTTTTGGTTGACTGAAATTTCAACTGAACGCCAAACAACGATATTAAAATTATATTTAAACCCTCAGTTCTGTATATACGGAGAGAATAACTATATGGGATGTACAGTATGAAGAGATTGACGATCTTGTGATGTTATATACATCCCAGATATAAGCCATATATAGTAAATATATTTCGGCCTTTATAGAAACGATGTTTTAGATATATTCCAACACGCTATCTTCAGATCTCATCAGCACCTTCAGCATTTTCGGCCACCAAATAACAATTTCGTTGATGCTACCCTTAATTTGACTAACGTATACTCTTCTGTAAACCTAACATGAAACTTTTTTTAATTCAAACATGTATTATGTCCTGACCGCCAGCTGTTCATAGCAGTGCTTGTAAGTAAAGTGTGTAGAGTGTGGTCGTCTGAAAAAGAAGGTTAGGTTTCAGCTGTGTAGGATCTTTCTGACTGTGTCGAGAAAGACGCAAATCTTTCGAAAAAGATCATAACAGGTGGCGAATGGTGGATCTATGGCCTTCACACCGAAACTAAGGCAAAAATCACATCCCACTTGAAAGAAAGAAGACTTTGAAAAAGTCCAAGAAAATGCAACGAGACGGCTTCTCGCTATCCTCAAAAAGGAGTTCCAGGAAAGCCTCCATCAATGGAAACGATGCTGGATAAAGTGTGTGGATTCAGAAAAGGCACCACTTTGAAGGAGATTAAATGCTGGATTGATATGTGTTGTAATTTTCTTTTTATAGCACCAGTCCCGATATTTTTTGATCAGATCTCGTACACCGGAACATAAGAGAGCGATTGTACTTTTCTCAGTGGCAACTGTCCTCCTCGTTATGGCGATTGTCCTCCATATGGCAACTCTCCTTAAAATAGCGGATATTTTCCATGTGGCAACTCCTTGAAACTCTTCTCAATTTGACAACTGCCCTCAACATGGTATCAGCCCACAACATGAAAGCTGTCGGCGTTTCAAATACCAACTCTTCTTTTCTCACTGCTGCGCCTCTATTCCTCAACACGAAACCTGTCGTTCTTAATATTACAGCGGTCTCTTCCGTTATTGCAGTTGTTCTTAATATTGTGTCGGTGCGCAATGAAATTACTTCATCTTGCTTAACAACCTGTATTGCCTTGAGAAGAATGCTTTGCTTTATTTTACATTCCGTTTCACTCCCTCCTCTTCCTTCTCCTCCTCCTCATCTTCTTCTTCTTCTTCTTCTTCTTCTTCTTCTTCTTCTTCTTCTTCTTCTTCTTCTTCTTCTTCTTCTTCTTCTTCTTCTTCTTCTTCTTCTTCTTCTTCTTCTTCTTCTTCTTCATCATCTCCTTCTTCATTTCATTAACACCGAAATGAAATCTCATAAAACTACATTTCAATAACACATTTGACATCAAAGACATCGATCAAATTCCTCGTTTTTCAGCCAAAGGAAATTTAAAAAACAACAACAACAACAACAACAACACACCAACAGACAAACAAACAAATAACATCAAACGATAAAAGAATGATAAGAGAGAAAGAGAGAGAGAGAGAGAGAGATAGATAGATAGAGATAGAGAAGGAAGATGAAGAAGACAAAGAAGGAACAAAGATAGGAACGAAAGAGAGGAAGAAAGAGCGGAAGAAAATATGAGATCATAAGTCTAATTCCTGAATTCCCTAAATATTCGGTTGAGGAGATTTAAGAGGAAACTTAGGAACGAATTGGAATTAACTGAAAATCTTATTCTGTGATTCGAACCGACTTCTAAAATTTGCCGAGACCTTCGAAGACCCTTGCGTTGGATTGACAATATCGCATTGGGTTGGCAAGACAAAATCACAAAACGTCTTGTATTATAGAATTTTAAATGCAGCCATATTTTTAATGTTCGCAGTTCAAATTTCTCCGAAGTCAGCCTTGTCTTTTAGACTTCTGGGGCCGATAAAATAAAGTACCATTCAGTTGTTGGGGTTATATCAATTGACGATATCCTTTCACCTAAAGTTGAGACTTTGTAGCTTATCTGGAAATCAGATATTGAAAAATACAAAACTTAATTAACTAATAAAAATTAATTAATGATCCCATTTGCATATTCGCCTTATACCTCGTCATATCATAGACTGGTACACTGAGAATGGTGCAGTAGGGTATGATGTACAAGGTACGGCAGAAATACCTCCCACATTTGAATGGTTGACAAAAAGAAAAAGTAACAACATTTATGAAAAATTAATTAATTTTACTGTTGTTTAAACAAAGGGTTACAGTTTTTATTCATTAGCTAAATGAAAACATCATTGGCACTTGCATAAGTTCATTAGCAACACATAGGTGAAAGTTTAAAATGTCGGAGCTATTTCTGTCGCACCCTGTACTAGGGCGCACCCAAAGAGAATGAAGCACTAAAATGCACTCAGAGAATATAAGCCATTGTTCTGCAGCCATGGGTATGAGTCACTGGAATGTCCTCAGAGGATAAGGTATGATGTGGCGCATTCAAGAAGCATGGGCTCGGAGAGATGCTTAAGGGATGAGGGTGTGTTGTAGCAGAACCATGGAATACACCAAGATTGTATGATGCAGTGGAAGGCATTAAAAGAATATTGTCCATTGTAGCTCTCCCGATGGGAACTAAAAGTGTTTGCTCCGATTTACCACATGTGGATAGTACGGTCGGTCAAGTGTCGGACATACACTCAAGAATATGACCCATTGAGACACACACACATATATGCAGACATACACAGAGACACACGGACACGAACACACACACACACACACACACACACACACACACATACAAGACACACACACATGAGCACATACACACACTGTCAGACCACACACAGACACACAGATACTGGTATGCATAGGCAAACACACACACACACACACACATACACATACACACACACACACTCACACACACACACACACACACACACACACATACACACAAACACACACAAATATTGCGTCTCAGTTAATTGCGCACTACTTTCCGTTGCGTAAATTTAACTGCGACGCAGTATGTGTGTCCGTTGTGAAAGTTGGTATAATTATTGCAAAGTTGGAAATTGTGAGAGAAATCAAATTATTCGAGAATACACAAACAGAAATCAATCATAAAAATCAAACATATCAATATTTTTGTATGAGTATTCAAGATATAATCTGTATTGTCACATAATTAGATCGTTATTATTGGTTTAATAATTCTGTTTGTGTTTCATGTAATTTTCATTGAATGAGAATAACAAAAACATATTGGAATGGCTGAGATATGAAAGCAACGCTTGATTGTGAGTTTTATTTTCACTTTGGGTTCGATAAAACACGAACCAGGCGGATGAGGGTCAGTTCAGATAGCTATATCACATTTTTATAATTGGTGGCCTTATGCCAATAAGAAAAACTTCGATTGAGAGGGACTGGCGGAGTCGTTAGAGCATCAAACTAAGTTCATGGTGACTTTTAGTTATGGTACCTGACGTCGTGAGCTCAAATTCTGCCGCTGTTAGTTTTACCTTTTATCAATCATAGGTCGATACAATAAAGTACGCGACAAGTATGGCGAGGATTTCATTGTCAATATCTCATCCTTTAAACTTCTGGTATTCTACCAGTGTTTTTTGGTTTTCATTTTGAGCTCTAGGACGCGTAAGGCCAGTTAATCGGTTTCCATGACATATATATGATCGAAATCTCAACTGTCTCCCTGAACGCGACATCGGCCCTTTGTAGGGTTCAAGTTCAACAATTTTAAGGGAAGGGAACAAATCGGGTTACATCGAAGCCGGTACTTGACTGGTACTTTATTTTATTGACACCCAGAGGTCAATACAAAAAATTTGATTGGGTGTATTTGAATTCGTTATCCGGTTTAAAACCATCACCAACGTAACTGATTATTTTGCTTTCTATTAAAGCAGTGGCTCCCCACAACCTTTTCTCAGTGGTTCCCCACAGCGGTACCCAACCATTTTATCTAAATGAGTTTTTTCACGGACCCCTTTTACTATACTTATTCAGACGAAATGCTGCTAAGCATTTCGCCCGGCGTGTTAACGTTTCTTATTTTTTTATTGCCCTCAAGGGGCTAAACATAGAGGGGACAAATAAAGACAAAAGGATTAAGTCGATTACACCGACCCCAGTGCGTAACTGGTACTTAATGTATCGACCCCGAAAGGATGAAAGGCAAAGTCGACCTCGGCGGGGTTTGAACTCAGAACGGAACGGCAGACGAAATACCGCTAAGCATTTCTCCGGCGTGCTAACGTTTCTGCCAGCTCGCCGCTTTCGAATTGAAATTATTCACTCCACAGTTAATCCTGTCTTATTCTATAAAATTGCATCTTCGTATCAATATAAGAAATCGTTATTATATAAAAATATAAAACGTAATTAACTAATAATAATTAATGATCCCATTTGCATATTCGCCTTATACTACGTCGTATTATAGACTGTGATCGATGAAGTCGCAAAATCCATCGTTTAAGCCAGAGAGAGATATTTGTGCAACTTTGCTATCCAATATTTTGAAGTCACTGAAGCGTAACAGATTTATTCAAATATGTTCTCAGCAACACACGTTATGAGAAAATGGCTGGCTAGCAGAGTCAACAATGTCGACAATATTTATGTCAGCGTCTCAGCATTATGATCGAGCTGTAAATTAGATTTTGAAGCTTAGCCCTAGGTCATTTCTGATTTAGTAGATCTATGATCAAAGACCTTCCAGCCTTGACCAACATGTCCTTTTTTTTGTATTCCTAAACTGGCGCTCTGTTGGTTACGACGACGGGGGTTACAGCCGATCCGATCAACGGAACAGCCTGCTCGTGAAATCAACGTGCAAGTGGCTGAGCACTCCACAGGCACGCGTCCCCGTAACGTATTTCTCTGGAAAATTCAACGTGATACGGTGTGTGACAAGGCTGACCCTTTGAAATACAGGTAGAACTCATTTTTGCCAGCTGAGTGGAGTTGAGCAATGTGAAATAAAGTGTCTTGCTCAAGGAGACAACGCAACACCGGGTATCGAACTCACGGCTTTGCTGATCTTGAGCTGAGTACCCTAACCACTAAGCCACGCCTCTTCACTTTAGTATAGCTAAGACTGCATTCTTCGATTATTTGTCAGCCGTTTCTTAAGATTCTAGTTGTGTGATTTGAGGGAAATTGGTTTTTATTTTTAACAGATTGGACAAATGGACTATATCCCTGTTGTAATTTAGTTATCGATAGTCCGATGTATATATATATATATATATATATATATATATATAGGTACTGTAAATTTTAGAGGTAATACTTGATAAGTGTAAGCACCTGTATATGCTGGATAGTGGCAGAGGTGAAAGAATATAGTAAACGTAAATTGAAAACGGAACGCAAAGGATATCACGGTACACGTGTTTCAAGCTTTATACACAAACTGTCATTACATCAGTATATATTGTTGATATAAAGGATGGTTTAAAGCTATCTTCAGCCGCAAACATTTTCAGTCCCAAGATTACATCACAAAGAAAAAAGAAAAAGAGAGAGAAAAAGGAAAAGTCCACTTAGTATTATCCATTATAATACTCTCATTATAATACTCTCATTATAACAGGTGAACTGCGATCGGTGTACCGCGATATGGCGAGGGATCACTGTAATTGGATATAATATGGTTGTGTTCTTAATAAATTTGCTCGTTGTGTCTGGTTCAGTCTCACTGTGAAGCATTTTGGGAAAGCGTCTTCTACAATAACCCCGGGCCAACCAATGCCTTGTGAGATAAATAGATAGACAGAGAGATATCTATCTATCTATCTACCTATCTATCTATCTATCTATCTATCTATCTATCTATCTATCTATCTATCTATCTATCTATCTATCTACCTACCTACGTTGTTAAACCAAGTTGAGTAATTACTCAAGGAAACCGAAATATATTGTCTACACTGATTTTTTTGAATACGCGCGAACAATTTATAAACTCTTCTTGATGTAATAAATATGAAAGACAAAAATAAATCGTGAAATATTTTCTTTTAATTCTCTCAAAATTAATGACAACAAAAGTCAAATACGGTAAGATACACACACAAGAACATAAGCATGTATACATGAGTGTAAAACGGTGAAAACCGAAAGGTTAAGCCGTTGATTAATGCGAGCAATTTGTTAGTAAGTTGATCAGCTTATAAATATCGATAGCTTAATTTAATTAAATTAGTTCATTCTGTCCTAATTTTATATTTAAAGGAGAAATATCCAAACAATTTTTCATCGTTCTTTATATCGAACAACACATAAAATTTATTACCGCAAAATTATTGCAAATTTATTCAAAACTAGGAATTTTGAATAAATTTGCATATTGGATTAAACTTTAGTTCATAGATCTTGTTTTGACAACGTTGTATAATCGTTGATAGTCTATAAAGATGCGTGTGTGTGTATGAGTGATAATATTTCCTGTAATAATAATGATAATAATAATAATGATAATAATAATAATAATAATGACAATAATAACAATAATAATAATATATTTCTCATCATCATTATTGTCATCATCATCATCATCTTCATCGTCATTATTGTTATTATTATCATATGATGCGTGTGTTACCTTTGTCACTAAAAAGGTTAAATGTACGTATATAGTGAGACTCTGGCTTTAATAGACTTGTACTAAAAGCAGAATATTTCAACATACATCGTACACCTCCCCCCCCACATACACATAAAATTCTGTCATTGAACGTTGATATGTTCACCTCTTTTGTCTTGGGATGTCTATATCAGGAATTTATCTGTAATATAATGTGACAATTATTCGGTTGTCATAATAAGACTCCGAGTTTCAGATGTCGGGGCAGAAATCTGCTTTTTGATTGCCTTGATAACTGACGAGATGCCGGAGCAGATTTTCGCCCCGACATCCGACACTCGGAGTTTTATTATGGCAACCGAATATTTGTCACATATTATATTACACACACACACACACACACACACACACACACACACACACACACACATTCATACATATGCAATATTTGTGTGTATGTGTGCGTGTGTACACGTTTGTCTCTACGTCTCTACGGCTACGCCGCTGCGTGTCACAGCATAGCAAGGACACACTCGTCAACAACAAAATCGCAGTACTACCGCTTCCGGATAATAAAACGTACCGCCCATGGAAAATATAATTCCTGGTTAGTTGAAATGCACTTAATGGAAACAGCAAATCCAACCGAAGATAATATCAAAAGATACATTCTTTCACACGCAGCAGAACCACTTGTGGCAGAAGAGATACCAAGCATTGATATTAATGGTTGAAGGACATATCAAGCAGATGTCTGTTACAGCTGTCTGTTGATCACTCTCTCTCTCTCTCTATCTCTCTCCCTCTCTCTCTCTCTCTCCGTCCCGCGTTCTTGAAGATTACTCATGTTCATAACTAAGGCCATACGTTCTCTGGATATAGCATCTGTGTGTTTGAATATGTGTGTGTATGTGTGTGTGTATGCATGTGTGTGACTGTATGTGTGTGTATGCATGTGCGTGTACATATATATATATATGTATATATATGTATATATATATATATATATAAAGATATATCTATATATATATATATA
>NC_068991.1:5700751-5701640 GCF_001194135.2 Octopus bimaculoides | reverse complement strand
ACCACTACTTACAACAACAACGACTACTACTACTACTACTACTACTACTACTACTACTACTACTACTACTACTACTACTACTACTACTACGACCACCATCATTATCACCAACACTACCACTACTACCACGAGCATGACCACTACCACTGCAACCACAACCGCTGCCGCTGCCACTACGACCACAAACACCACTACCACCACCACCACCACCACCACCACTACAGCCATCACGACGACGACGACAACAACGACCACGACCACCACCACCACTACTACTACTACTACTACTACTACTACTACTACTACTACTACTACTACTATTACTACTACCACTACTACCACTACCACTACCACCACCCATGCGAGACCGGAGGAAGCGTGTTCCGTGCTGACACATCGTGTCAGAGAATGAAAATCGATGTTTGAGTAAAGCAGATGCTTAAAACTCGTTTAATTCGAATTTCTCCTCCCTTCAGGGCTTTTTAATCCGTTTTCCAGAGAAGAAAAACACCAGCCACCTCCCGCCTACCTTCGGCCTCTCTCTCTCTTCCTCTCTCTCTTTCTCTCTCTCTCTCACGATATATATATATGCGTGTGTGTGTGCGTGGGTAAACGTGTGTGTGAGTGTGTGTGTATGTGTATATATATGTATGTATATATATATGTATGTATATATATACACATATATATATGAATATATATACATATATATATATGTGTATATATATATACATAGATATACATACATATATATATATTTATATATATATGTTTCTCTATCTTTTCCATTTCTTTCCTTTCCTTTTTTCGTTTCTTCTTCTTCTTTTTCATTTCTTTTTCTTCTTCATTTCTTCTTCTTCTTCTTCTTCTTCTTCTTCTTCTTCTTCTT
>NC_068991.1:5697077-5697946 GCF_001194135.2 Octopus bimaculoides | reverse complement strand
TCTCTTCTTCTTCTTCTTCTTCTTCTTCTTCTTCTTCTTCTTCTTCTTCTTCTTTTTCTTCTTCTTCTTCTTCTTACCGTTCAAGAAATGCCTTTTTTTTTGTTTTTTAGTTCTGCTAGTCTACGTTCTGAGTTCAAACCCCGTCGGAGTCAACTTCGTTCTTCCTTCCATTTTGGAGTCAATAAAAACAAAATACCAGTGAAGTACTGGGGGATGACGTAATCGACTGCTCCCTCCACCCACCACCAAAACCACCACCACCGTAACTTGTTCCCACCCCGAAATTTCAGGCCTCGTGCTAAGGATTATTATTACTCTTTTACTTGTTTCAGTCATTTGACTGTGGCCATGCTGGAGCACGGCTTTCAGTCGAGCAAATCGACCCCAGAACTTATTCTTTGTAAGCCTAGTACTTACTCTATCGGTCTCTTTAGCAGAACCGCTAAGTTACGGGGACGTAAACACACCAGCATCGGTTGTCAAGCGATGTTGGGGGACAAACACAGACACACAAACATATATACACACACATATACATATATATACATATATATGACAGTCTTCTTTTCATATTATGTTTATTATTATTATTATTATTATTATTATTGACGGAAGCAGTATGTGTACCAAAGAGCAATCTTTATAGTCGCTTTACATATACATACATTTATATATATGTACACACATAGACTCGAGCACGCGCATATAATTCTATTGACAGTGACTTCGAAGCGTCACCGTGTTTGCGGTTTATTCAAACAGTTCTTTACTCTAATCAATGTTTGCTTGCTTTTATGCATATAAAACCACTTATTTTAACCACACACAAACACACAGAGACATAGATGCATGTATATATATATATATAT
>NC_068991.1:5692552-5695052 GCF_001194135.2 Octopus bimaculoides | reverse complement strand
TGAGAGCTTGAAATGACATTGGAAAATTAGAGTGGCATGCTAACGGAATTGCTTTCATAGATAGATAAAAATAGAGACAGATAGAGGGACGGTCAGAGGAAAATGCACATGAGAGGAGTTATAACGCAATGAGCGGAAAAAATATTAGAGAAACAGAACGAGATTGTAGAGTAGCAGATTTACATACATACACATTGATATACGCAAATATATACGAGGGGGTGCTGAAAAGTTTCTGGCTTTCAGGGTATCGCGAAAGGCCTGGCTGGAGGCCCAACCTTCCGAGTTGTCTTACAGAGCTCAGACAAAATGAAGGGCTGTTGCAATAAGCGTGTGAATCTGAGTAGGAAAAGGCCAAGTGTTTATGAGGAATTGGCAAGGGCAGGGCATGGAAATGATAATCCAGGCCGCCCCGGAACATTTGGAGAGGATAGTAGAAACGATTACAGTTAGTGAAGACGTAAAGTTGAGAGTTAAAATGCTTTAAATGTGGCAAAAAGAGTCACATAAAAGCAGAATGCCCTCCATCTAGCGCAAAAGAACCGATGAAAGAAGCCGAACCTCCACTTCTTGCGACGTTGTGTGAGAACAAGAGGGAGCCTGAGAAGGAGGAAGAGAACTAGGAGTCTGAAGGATGGACATCTGCACCAAAAAGGCGGGAAAGAGGAAAGAAAAGAACGGAGGAAAAACTGTGAACTCCTGCCCAACTCCCACCCAATCCCATGGTGCCCCACTCCCCCCTGAAGTCAGTCACCAACTCTCGCCCTGCCCTTCACACAGTCACACAGATACCTGAAATTCTCTCATCCCCTACCCAAAAGGAAAAGAAAAGAAAAAAGAGAAAATGTATGCTATTTTGAATGCAAATGTATTAAGAACAGTAAAAAACACTCATGTGCCGGTGAACATGTCAGAGTGAAAGGATTGGCCCGTTGAGTGCGCACTGGTGAGCAACGATGAAATGAATAAGCTAAAGGAAAATATGGAGATCAAATAGTGGACCCAGAAAAGAAAATTGACATGAGTAAGTTTCCACCAATGGTGACCTTTCATCACTTTGAATGTAACTTTTAGTGTTGTAAATAAAGTGGGGAAAAAACTGTGTCTAATCTCCAAAATTCAACCTACAACGCCACATAAGATACACCGGGAGGGAAGGATAAACTTCCGCGGTTGGATCGTCACTTTATGTGGAAACATTAAATCGGTAGTTTGGATGAACGTTCATTTTACAGAGCCGCTCAGCATCGTGCGTTCGGTCCGCCAAGGATGTCCCTTATCCTCACTTCTGTACGTTCTGGCCCTTGAGCCATTACTGCAGAAATTGGAGGCCTTGAGGGGCGTCCCGCGTGATCTAGGGTGCGGGAGGACAGTAACAGCTTATGTGGATGATACCACCGTCATCGTATCTTGTGACAGACACCGGCATCTAGTAGGTGATACCTTTAAAGAGTTCGAAGAGGTATCAGGGGCAGATAGAAACTGTGATAAGTCGGTCGGCCTGCAGCTCGGCACCTGGAGAGGCAGGTCGATGTCATCCAACAATGTCGTAAGGCGTTGGACAGATGGCCCGGTGAAATTGCTGGTTCGGTAGAATCATTAGGACGCCGGAAAAATGCTTTGCACCGATCGTTCTGGCTCTTTACGTTCCGGCTCTTTACGATCGTGAAGTTACAAGCTTTTTCTTGTATCGTCTGCTGATCGATGAAAATAAAACAACATTCAGGTAGTGTGATCGATTTTATACAGCGCTATTTCTCCTCCTTTCGAAATTATTAGCTCTGTGTCCGAATCGGAGACAATTATTACACAATCTGAAATATATGCGCGCAGAATAGGGCCAAACTAAGTCCTACTGACTCTTTCAGCACAGCTACAGATATGATTCCTCCTCGGCGTTTCCCTTGTTTAGTTAATCCGAAGGTAGCGCATAAGAATTGCTGAATGCGGAATAATAGATAAACAATACTGTTTTGTTTCGGAGTCATTCTCAAGCCACTCTTCATAGACATACACAATATAGCCTATATTTTAATTCCATTTTTACCTAAATCTTAATAATCGATAGACACAAACTCTTTAAGTATATTTAGGGCAACAGAAAAATGAAAAATTTGAACAATTTTTTTTTTCAATTCATTAAAAAAGGTCAAACTGCTTGTAAAGGAAAAAGAAATTTACTAACACAAACATCTTTTTGAAAGCTTTCTTTCTTCACAAACTGATGTTTGGAGTAATTCTTCTTCTTTTTTTTTTTGAAAGATAGAAATTCCAATGAAGAAATATTATTTGTAGAAAACAAAACATCTTTTATTCTATTGGTTTCCAACCTCAAGATATATAGCATTTTAACATCTTTGATTATATTTACATTTCCTGAGGAAACAGAACAGAGAAATAAATTAAAATGGGAGACTTTATCAAGATATTTCACACAGGTGGATAAAGACAGACAGAGATGAAGAGAGATACAGTTAAAATCATATCGTGTGTGTATGTG
>NC_068991.1:5685334-5691911 GCF_001194135.2 Octopus bimaculoides | reverse complement strand
TATATATATATATATATATATTTATATATATTAACATATATTAACATATATATAAATCAGGTGTAGATATGTGGTGTAAATGAAATCGTGTTTTATCCTGCAGCGCATCGCCTTTAAATAGGTGCATTCAACCATAGCCTCAGGTCTACGAAATCTTGTGAATGTAGTTCGTAATTTGGTAGACGCTCATGGCCCGGATGATCGTCCGTTCATCTGTCCTTATATCTCTTCCTGTAGTATATGCATGTGTAAGTGTGCACATGTATATATATATATGTGTGTGTATATATGTATATGTGTTTGTATACGAAAAAAATATATCTTTTTCTACACTAAGCTCAAGGCCAGAAATTTTTATGCAACCGGTACTTAATTCATCAACCCCGAAAGGATGAAAGGCAAAGTCCACCTGGGCCAGAGATGTCTCGGCCTCAACGCATATTTGCGCATCATATGCCAGGGCATCCTTAACCCACCCTTTATCGGTTCCTGGCAGCAGACGGAGCGCCTTACAAGTGGCATTCCTCTCTTCCACAATAAGCGGAAAAGGAGGCGTTCCAACTTGTTTAGATACGAGTCGAGGCAAGGAACAGCAGTTAGGCGGTAGGTGATTACAGATGCAATAAACACCTGTACTAGTGCATCTGTTTTGTTAAACACGCGCTTCATAGTGCGATCATGTTACAGCGTTTAATGGTACATTTGTCTCTACATACGGACGCTTTTTTCGTGTGGTTTCGGGTGGGGTTTGGTGAAAGGTTTCCCCATAGGGTTGGGCTGGGGAGTTTTATTCTGTGTGTCTGTGCTGTTTATCATAACTTTTTTGTTTGGGGAGGGGAGTCGGGAGTGTGTGTTTTTTTGAGGGTCTTAGATGAGACCTCTTTGGCTACGTCAACCGTTTGGAATTGCACCTCAACAGACTATGTACCTAAAAGTTTACACAAAATCTAGACATTTTAGGTTTTTCGAAGAAAGAGCAAAGGAAACTGACACGCATTCTCCAAATCCAATGTTCTAGCGGCAGTGTGAAGATTCGTAAGGATTTGTGAGACATTCGAAAGATTCTTCGTCTGAGATTCTTCCGATGAATAGCTGCACAAACTTTTGCACTTGTGTGAGTGCATCGACAGCTGACCCGACTCACCAAACCAACCACACATATTTACAAACATCGAGAACTCTCTTAATACATAAAGTTTTGTCGCTTTCTTAGCGACCGGCTTGAACTCTCTCAAGAAGAACTTAAATAAAAGTCAAAGAAATATATGCACACATACACACACACACACACACACACACACACACACACACACACACACACACACACACACACACACACACACACACACACACACACAAACACACACACACGCACACGTATTGTATTACCCGCGCATATATATGAATATATTGACAGATAAGCAGCCACAATGTTTTATAAGAGCAATATGAATTATTGATTATTAGGAAACGTATCTCCGTGCAAAAGTAGAAACTGTGCTATACATCTCCAGATTACGAGAGAAAATATTTATCATATTACTTCTATTATGGTAATAATGATTCGAATATTTATGTGTATAGATAATCTTTATCTTGTTAGAAAAGCACACATCTCTCAAACAGAACTATTTATCTCGTTTAGCTTATGTAATGCCAACGTGCATCACACACACGCATAGAGTGTGCAAATTGCTGTCTTGAGTCCCGGGACAAATAGGGCCGGTTGCTAGGTTTCCATGGTATATAAGTGACCGGGGTTACAACAGTGCCCCTGCCCCACCTCAACAGGACGCCACTGAAGGAATGTTAAATGAAGTATTTTGCGCTAGAGCGTCACGTACTGCCTGGTCCGAGTATCGATACCACGATCTTGCGATAAGGAGGTCAAAACCCTAGCCATCAGACCACACATCTTCTGCATCACAGAAGAATGTTCTTTTATGTGACCGATCGATCAGCTAGTATCAGTAGAGAAATAAACACTTCAGCGTTTTGTTTTTTCATTTTAATTTTCTGAGAGATTTGACTGCTATTTCTAGCACGCCGAGTGACCTCGTAGAATAATGGCACTCAGATGGTGCGGTGCGGATATTAAAAAAAAAACATAATTTTGGCATATTTAACACATACATCACGTGAATTTATACACTCATTCTTAATATGTTTCAGCGCATTCGAACTTGAATATGCTAATCGTTGAGAACAACTTTTCCTTTCAGGAAAATGTCTGTTCATAACACAATCGATTCGTTAGCATAAGGGGACTTTGGGACACCCGTTGTTGTTTCAATGCCATTATGTCTCGTCAGCCAAAAGTACCCTGAATTAATGAATCTAACGTGAGATCGTGGCTCCTGTTAATAACATTAGCAGACGAATTATTTCCTGATGGGTGTTGATATCTACTAACCAATGATAAATCGTCACTTGCTAAATAATTTCTGTGTTGAAATTATAAACAAGGGCCACAAACTCTCGTCGGATTCATTAATCCGAGATGACTTTAGCTGACGAGATATAATGATGTCGAAACATCAGGTGTTCCAATGTTTCTTTATGCTAATGAATTGAGTGTATTATGAACAGACATTCGCTTGAAAGGAGAAGTTTTTCTTCGATGACGAAACACAAGAGCGATTCATATATCCACGTTCGAATCTGCCGGAACGTATTGAGAAGAAAAATGCAAGCCAACGATTTGTGTTTCGCTCTTCACCATTCGTATAACGATTTATCATCCTGTATATTGCCATAACAAATAGGGATATTCACACCAACTACTGACTTGAGTAGAAATGTCGATGTTACAGACTTTCGTCTCACAACAAACCTTGTGACCTTTAGAATGTTTTTCTAGATTTTATGCTTACCTCTATTAAAGCAGTCTCTGGAATAAACATCTCTCTCTCTCATATAAATGCACACACACACACACACACACACACACGTGATAATCTATATATCCCACTTAACATAGATGTCTTGTAAGAACACCTAATACTGCGTTATTAGCCTTAAGAGATCCTGCATAAAGACACACATAAATCGCAGCAAAGGAGAATCGTCTGTCATGGGCGCCAGGACCCCCATATCACGTGATTTCATTCTCATGAAAATCATCAGTGGGAGGCGTTCGGTCACCGGATGTCAGTTAAATCCCGCTGCTACGATATACAGAATGTCAGTATCTTCTCAGACACCAATGTCGCAAATAGCCAGCAGGCTTATTAAAAATTAATTATTAGCGACGATATATATATATATATATATATATATATATATATATTTAAATAACTCATGATTCTCAAACTGTTATGAGATATTGTATCAAAAATAAACGAATACAATTTTGTTCTGATCTATTGTGTGATATATTAGTCATCTCTAAGGCAGCAAGGTGGCAGATATTGGATATTAACCTGTCTGAGATCGCCTCTGGTTTTATAATACAAGACCTCTAATTTTAAAGTGTTCGTACTTAAAAATAATGTTTTCGTACGGCGTGTACGTGTACGATAAAAAGCATTGGATCTAGTGTAGCACCCTGCTGACCTTACATAAGTTTATTTTTGCTAATATTCGGGTAAATCCGTCAAAAAAAAAAAAAAAAAGCATACATACTTCTTAATCAATCAACACTTTGTTATGGATACAAATATTGAATTTTTATTAGTTGACAATACGATAGATTCGTTGTTGCCAAAATGTTGTATGACATACCTTAAGCAAATATTGAGGCGCCAGAAACTGGTTAGGTTAGGATGAAAGAGTATGTCGCTTTTCAGGAAATTGGATTCGCTTTTATGACAGTCACTTGTTCACAGATATTGAAAATGTGTGATGTTATGACAGAAGAATTTTATATGTTGGTATTTGTGGTAAAATATTACAAGTTTTATATCGAAATATACAGATTATATCGCTGAAACATGTATCATCTGTTACCGAATGACGCACGATTTATGAAGCAAAGTATATTATGACAGAAAGATTGTGTATAGTTACAATCAAACTGTATCCTTGGGCACCTGGAACTATTTGCATTTCTATCCGTGTTTTATCTCTTGTTTGATATCAATATCATTTAGTCTGACTTTAGAAGGTGAGAAAAAGTTATTTATTTATGTGTAGGAGTGTCTACGTCCTTCTATGTATGCGTGTATATGTGTGTATGACTTATACGCCTATACGTGTGATACACGCATACACACAGACATACGCAAATATAGTAAATATCTGTAACTTTCTGAAGGCAACGGAATATAGTTTGATATTTAACTGCAAATAAAACTCGAAAACTTTGTTCTGAAAATGTGTGATATGTTGGTCATCTCTAAGGCGGCGAGGTGGCAGAGTCGTCAACACGTCGGACAAAAATGCGTAGCAGCATTCATTTCGCCCTTTACGTCCTGAGTTCAAATCCCGATGAGGACAACTTTTCCTTTCGTCCTTTCAGGGTCGATAAAATAAAGTACCAATCAAATACTAGGGCTTATGTAATCGACTGTGCCTTTCTACCCTCAGAATTGCTAACCTTCAACCCTGCAACGGTCTGGCGTCCGGTTCAGTGGGAATGTTATGATTTCGGTCACTTTTACGACATAGAAAGCTGATAACCAGCTTCACGTGTCCTAGGGCTAAAAACAAGGTCGTCTGTAGTTAAGACAGAATGTTATGGCATTGTTATTTCTGTAAGAAATATTGAATTTTTATCGATAATCATTAGATTGTATATAAAGATAAGCAAAAGACTAGAAGAGACAAATGAAACCTGAATAGTCTCCAAAATGATTGAATGGGAGATAAAAAGGAAAGAATTATTAACCGAAGGGGCGAAGAAAGAATGAAGGTATGAAGGTTTCAATTCAGATGTTTTTTTTTTTCAGGGAGGATCTCAAATAGAGCAAAAGTTGACAGAAGAATCTGGAATGGTCGTGTGTTGAAGAATCTCGCTTAGCAACCGTATGGTTTTAGGTTCAGTCCCACTCTGCGGCAATTTGGTCAAGTGTCGTCTGCCATAACCTCAGGCCTACCAATGACTGGAGTGAATTTAGTTGACAGAGACTGCGTGGAAGCCTGTTATCTATCTACCTATCTATCTATCTATCTATCTATCTATCTATCTATCTATCTATCTATCTATCTATCTATCTATCTATCTATCAGTGCGTGTTTGTGTTTGTCTTTACCCCGAATCACTTAACAACCGGTGTTGGTTTATTTACGCCCCCGTAGTTTAGCGACTTGGCGAAAGGACCCGACACAATAAGTACTAGATTTAAGAAAAGAAAAAAAGGTAAAAATATTACTGGGGTCGATCTGTTCAATGGAACCCCTTCAAAGTGGTGCTGCAGCCTGGCTACAGTCCTATGGCTGAAACAAGTAATAAATAAAAGATAAAAGATAAAACATTGTAAAATTAAATATCCCAGCCATGCCACTCGCGACTCGCCACGCTGTCTCGTAATGTCCTCGTGGATTGCAATGAATATGGCGTAGAATGTTATGGCTTCGTATTTTTTCTTTGTTATGAAAACTTTTGCGATGGAGTGCAGGCATATGCCAGTGCGGTTGGCAATGTCTCTTTATAAAGTCTGGTTCTCCGTCGGTTACGACGATGAGTGTTCCAGTTGATTCGATCAACAGAAACGCCTGCTCGTGAAATAAACGTGCAAGTGGCTGAGCACTCCACAGACACGCTCACGCTTAGCGTAGTTCTCGGGGAGATTCAGTGTGACACAGAGTGTGACAAGGCTGGCCCTCTTGAATTACAGGTACAACTTAGTTTTGCCAGCTGAGTGAGCTGGAGCTAAGTGAAATAAAGTATCTTGCTCAAGAATACAACGCTTCAGCAGGAATCGAACTCATGACCTCACGATAGTGACCGAATTACCCTAACCACTAAACCACGCGCCTCTATTTACATCTACTAGAAACGCCCATCTTTGCCACATCTTTACATAAGAGTATATGTGATTAGCAGGAATTTAGACAGCAAAACGTATGTAGATTTTCTATTCCAATTATTTTCCTATTACAATATTTTGTTTGTGCGTTTGCCTGTGTAAGATGATTATTTTCACAAATATCTTGCGTTTTTTACTGAAAATTCTGTACAATGCCCTCCCTCTGCTAATTATTGAAGCTTATTTCTCCATTCTTATTATTTGCCAGAATCCTTAAAACGGCGGATAAACTTCTGTGTGTTATTTGTTGTGTCTCTTTACGGTCTGACCCCAAATCTAAGCGAGGTCAACTTTGGTTTAGATTCCAACGTCGATAGCCAAGTATTCGATTTAATTGGAGAAGTGCCTGCCCATTAACTTGTGGCAGGCCTTGTGCATGTATGGTAGAAATCTTTATGATATTGTACGTTTTTGGCAGACATTGTAGAATTTTCAAGTGTTTTGTCTTACATTTCGGATTGCATTGCGATCACAACCGAAAAGTGACAACAAAGTTGAGATTGGTTTGAAAAACAGAAGCGATTAAAATGCTTCGGTAAAAAAAAGCGAAGAAGCAAGTAAAATTCTTCAGTAAAAAAGCTAAGAAATAACAAAAAAAAAAAAAAAAT
>NC_068991.1:5683249-5685285 GCF_001194135.2 Octopus bimaculoides | reverse complement strand
AAAAAAAAAAAAAAAAAAAAAAAAAATAATAATTTGGACAAAAACTTGGCGACGAAGATTCTTGAAGATTCTATGAAGAATCTTAAAGAAAATTTTGCGAGTAAAAATTTCTGATCTTGCAAGGAATTTTAAAGAATGTTTTTCGAAAATCACGTTATAACTGTAGCAGAAATAGTAATTAAATAAATAAGTTCAGGTTATTATATGGAGGATTAAGACAGAGAAATGGCACAAAACGTTAGCACGCCCTACAAAATACTTAGCGGCATAACTTCCGGTTTTCCGATCTGAGTTCAAATTCCCCCGAGGTCAACTTTACCTTTCCTCATTTCGGGGTCGATAAAATAAGTACCAGTTGAGTACTGGGGTCGATGTAATCGACTTACCCACTCCCTCCGAAGTTGCGGGCCTTGTGCCAAAATTTGAAATCAAGGTGGTGAGCTGGCAAAAACGTTAGCACGCCGGACGAAATGCTTAGCGGTATTTCGTCCGTCTTTACGTTCTGAGTTCAAATTCCGCCGAGGTCGACTTTACCTTTCATCCTTTCCAGGTCGATTAAATAAGTACCAGTTACGCACTGGGGTCGATGTAATCGACTTAATCCCTTCCCCCAAATTTGAGGCCTTGTGCTTCCAGTCGAAAGAATTATTATTATAATCATTAATAATATTATTATTAATATTATTATCGACCCCGCTTCATATATTGTTTTAAACCGATTGATCTCTTTTTGCGAACCATTAAGATACAGGGACGTAAACAAACCAATACCGATTGACAAGTGGTGTTGGGAGAGAAACGCAATGATACACACACACACAACATACGATAGGCTTCTTTCAGTTACCGTGCACCAAATCCACTCACAAGGATTTGGTCGGCCCGGGGATATAGAAGATGACAGTTTGCTTAAGGTAACACGCAGTGGGACTGAACCTGCAATCATGTGGTTGGGAAGCAACCCTCTTACTATACAGCCACGCCTGTGCCAATAGATAACTGTATTGATTGAACAGCTTATCCAATGTTGATATATAGAACTCCAAACACAATATCGCTTCATAACTCAAAACCTGTCGCTTCATAAGTCACTTCTCACATTCTCAACACTGCATAATATCATTCAAAAACATTTTCAGTTTCATAACAAATTCCACTCAATAATTTATCGATATATTCCTGTCTACTGAACCTGACAAGATACTACTATCCAAAATTTATAGATAAAAGTTTTGTTTGTCTACCTGTTGACTCTAACGTATAGTTATGACAACCACCAAGTATAGAAACTTGAAATCAACAGCTTATATGGAATGCTGCTCTATACGGGGTCACTTGATGGGCAGCAAATACTGTTCGGCCTCAAATTTCAACCAATCGTCTTTAAATAAAATATGATGGCCACATTTGCATTTGCAATTATTTTCGTATAGGTTTGCTCGGTCTGCGCTAACTTAGAAGTGAGAATAGCAATAAACACGCTTAACCCATAAAGCGCTGGGATTTGCACTTACATAGCATGGACTGCTGAGCACATTTTATGAAAATGAGACTACCATGCACACATAAAAAACAAAAAATAGTTTAAATATTTTCTTAGTATATAATGGTGGCAAGTTTTACATCATCTGAAAAGTCATTAGTTGAACTATCAATCCTCTTGTATTCTGGTGGGTATCGGAGCGTTTGAGTGACATTAGACCCCAACAAACGCCTATAAATTAAATGCATCTATCTGGGCCACGATCGTGGCCTGTCGACCTGTGCCTGACGGCCAAGATCATGGCCCATCACGCTTTATGGGTTAATCGTACTTGAAGTGCTTTTATAGCTTCAATCAGGAGAGTTGTTGGTAGATGCTTCTGAAGAGAATCAAGACCTTATTGGTTAAATTAGATCGACTCCAGTATGCAGCTGATACTTAATATATCGACCCCCGAAAGGATGAAAAGCAAAGTCGACCTCGGCGGAATTTGAACTCAGAACGTAAAGACAGACAAAATTATATTAATATATGAATATATCATTGTAATATC
>NC_068991.1:5680858-5683128 GCF_001194135.2 Octopus bimaculoides | reverse complement strand
CCGCAGCTTAGCAACTGGGGTTGATTTGCTCGGCTAAAACCCTTCAAGGCGGTGCTCCAGCATGGCCTCAGTTCAATCAATAGAAAAAGCAAAAAACAGAAAGATAAAAACACACCGCTGAAAATGTCTTCGCAAATTTCTCTCGGCAAATTTCTCTCGGCAAATTTCTCTCGGCAAATTTCTCTCGGCAAATTTCTCTCGGCAAATTTCTCTACACATACGAAGTTGTATGGAAACATTCACATCCCAAACGTAGCTTCGTGTAGCGTTTACATGTATGAAGTAAATGGACAAAAACAAAAAAAAATCTGCTGATTAGCCATGTTATTCGATCAGCAATGATGGCATATAAGTAATTACATGACCTGAAGCAATCGTTAACTTGATATCTGGTTCTTAAATATTGAGCTACGAGTTAAAAGTCAGGAACAAATTCTTCCTCTTCGTCGTTGATATACAAGTAGACATCGACACAAAAGCCACCACAGTCTATATTAGAGCCCTAATCATTGTAATTCGTTCATTGCTGATAATGATTAACAATTTAGATATAACATTTCAATCAGAGAAATTGCTCTTTCAAAGACCACTAAATACGCTGCAAGTAACTTCAGCCTCTGGGCGTGAAGAAATATTATATATTTAGGTAATGTTATGAGGTTGTAATGACAGGAACGTAACACCGCGCAAATAATCTAAACTACACTATACTGAATTAAACTACACTTCACTCAAATAACATACACTGCACTCAGATACACAATACTAAATTCAAATTATCAACACTGCACTCATAAACCTACATTCAAATAACATACACAGCTCTCAAATCATTTGCACTCAAATAAACCACATTTCACTCAAATAAACCACTCTTCACTCAAATAACACGCATCACACTCAAATAACATACACTGCACTCAGATAAACTAAGCCACACTCAAATTATCAATACTGCACTCATAAACCTACATTCAAATAACATACACTGTTCTCAAACCAGCTGCACTCAAATAAACCACACATCACTCAAATAACACCCATCACACTCAAATTTGCAACAAGGACAACAATTTTGGGGAAGGAGATGAGTCGATTACATCGACCCCAGTGTTCAACTGGTATTTATTTCATCGACCCTGAAAAGAGAGGCGAAATCGATCTCGACGGAATTTGAACTCAGAACGTAGCGACAGGCGAAATACCGCTCAGCATTTTTCTTAGCGTGCTAATGGTTCTGCCAGCTCACCGCCTTAATAATGATGATGATGATGATAATAATAATAATAATAATAATAATAATAACAACAACAACAACAATAATAATCTTTTCTACTGCAGGCACAAGACCTGAAATTTTTTGGGAGGGGACTAGTCTATTACATCGACCCCCAAGTTCTACTGGTACTTAATTTATTGATTCCAAAAGGATGAATGGCAAAGTCGACCTTGGCAGAGTTTGAACTCAGAATTTAAAGACGGACGAAATGCCGCTAAGCATTTTGCCCGGCGTGCTAACGATTGTACCTGCTCACCGCATTAATAATAATAACAATAACAATAGTAATAATAACAACAACGATATTAACAACAACAAAAACAACAACAATAATAATAATGATAATAATTAATAATAATAAAAATATGTAAAGATACATAAAAATAAATTAAACAAATAAATAGATAAAGGAACAGAAATGGCGGTTTTTATATAAGATGGCGATGGCTACAATATTTGCTGCAGCCAATAAGATTGTGCATGCGAACTGGCTATAAATGTCAGTTTTATGAAGGTCGTACTGCACTACTTCTATGCATACATCGTCTATTTATGTAAGTAATGAGCTGTAGCAGGGGTCATTTTGGACAGTGAATTATGAGTAAGGAAACTGTGTAGTTGTTTCGCCATGCCGCTAGTTGAAACTTTCGGTGCATTTACTGACCAAGACAATATAACTCTTGTTTCTATTACACAAGGAAGATTTAAAATATGAGCTGGTTTATTGTGATTCTCTGGAGAAATAAGTGTCGGCAATGACTGACAGACATTTTGTGAAGTTTATATCATCAAACTACACTAACAGGCAGAGACATAGCGGCATAGCGGTGTGGTTAAGAAGCTTCCTTCCCAATCATGATGGCGTTTCGGGTTCAGTCCCGCCGCGTAGCTCCTTGGGCAAGTATCTTTTACTATAGCCCCGAGCAGACCAATGCGATGTGAGTGAATCTCGGTGTGAGTGAATCTCGGTGTGAGAAACTGTGAAAGGCAT
>NC_068991.1:5679137-5680286 GCF_001194135.2 Octopus bimaculoides | reverse complement strand
ATATATATATATATATATATATATATACGAATGTAGAAAATTGACCAATGCTGTCTTCGTGTTAATGGAGTCAGCCATGATGTAGCCATTATAAGTTGTTAAATTCCAGTGATAATGATCAGTGTACAACTCGAGTTAGTCATTAAGTGATTGTAGTCCGACATATGAGAGTTAAGAATATTAATTGTACAATGTATAAATGGTTATAAGTAACTTCTCTGTCGCATTAGTGAGTCTTACATTTTACAATATGGAGCAGATGGGGAGATGAAGGCACGTCGCGTGGCGTTGGTGGTGGTACTGGTGGTTGTGGCGGTGGTATTGCACATACAATCGTAAAATCATTGTTTCGATTCCCAGACCGGACAATGTGACGCGTTCTTGAACAAAACACTGCCTTTCATGTTGCTCCAGTTCAGGCAATTGTGTACGATTAGTGTTCAGTTCAGGGGCGGCGAGCGGGGACAGGGACGGTGATGGGGCGGGGACGTTGTGATCTCGGTCGCTTATGTGCCATGGCAACCGGTTCTATGAGTCTTAGTATTCGAGACAGTAATGATCATAGGTTGATGATGATGATATAACGAGGAGATACACAGATAGATGAATCAACGATGAATTGTTCGTATATTGAAGAAACCTCTATACTTTCGGTCGATCCGCTGAGAATAACCGCGAAATATTTTTGAAATAGTTCCGTTCTGTCCATTTCTTAAAAGAGACTATGCAGTCCCTTCGCAATATTCTAGAACTATTAAGGCAGCGAACTGGCAGAAACTTTAGCACGTCGGGCGAAATGCTTAGCGGCTCTTTTGCTGAACCGCTATGTTACAGGGACGTAGACACGCCACCATCGGATGTTAAGCGATGGTGGGGGACAAACACACAAACACATACATACATACATACTACATACACATATATACATATATATATATATATATACGTCGGGCTTCTTTCAGTTTCCGCCTACCAAATCCACTCACAAGGCTTTGGTCGGCTCGAGGCTGTAGTAGAAGACACTTGCCCAAGGTGCCACGCAGTGTGACTGAACCCGGAACCATGTGGCTGGTAAACAAGCTACTTATCACACAGCCACTCATACATACATACATACATACATACATACATACATATATATATATATAT
>NC_068991.1:5677499-5678442 GCF_001194135.2 Octopus bimaculoides | reverse complement strand
TTTGAATTCAACAGATTTACTGAATCTATTTATATGGAGAATACAATTATTAATATGAAATGTATAAAACTAGAATTAATATAAAAAAATTAAGATCTTCATTATGAAACAAAAGAAATTAATATCCTCATTATGAAATAAATTGATATCCTCATTAATTTATTATTAAAATAAATTAATATCCTCATTATGAAACAAAAGGATTTTTCTAGAAACTTTTTCAGTTCAGGTTTTGGAGAAATTATGTTGTTTGAGTTTTGTTACAATTACATCAAAATTGGAGCATTTTGATGCCAGAGCAATTTGGATACAAACTCCGCAGTCCAATCAAATACTCTGCTATGTTTTTATGTTCATTAGAGTCGAATATCCTTTAACTGCCTCCTCGGAGCCACAAGAAAAAATTCTGTCGTAACAAGTACCACTTTTTTTTTAATATAATTTTACTTATGTCTGATGAGTGGTAAATATCCAAGCGAAATGTACACCGCAGGCTACTCGTCAGGCCACTTACAAGGTTCCGCTCGCTATGAAACACTGAAATCTACAAGCTTTTTTCATTCTCTCTCTGTTTATTTTCTCTTATTCCTTTCTACTGAAGAGCGTAGGCTCGAAACGTAAAAGACATTTTCATTTTCCCGAGCGTCAAACTAATACACTTGCTTGTTATTCATACACCTGTCTTTGTCTTTTTTTATTTTTTTATAAACAGCTATATAAGTACTAGGGTCAGTTCGTTCAACAAAAATTCTTTAATCCGGTGCTCCAGCAAGGCCGCAATCCAATGACAGAAGCAAGTAAAAAAAAAAATAAAGTTTAAAAAATACAAGCTACATTTATTTCAATGTTTTATATAACGAGTATTTCTGAGTTATTATTTAGAAGTTTTGTGATGTTGTTATGACCAAAAATATGGCGTACAAAGAGAAATCTTGTGTGTATC
>NC_068991.1:5675673-5676281 GCF_001194135.2 Octopus bimaculoides | reverse complement strand
GAGAGAGAGAGAGAGAGAGAGAGAGAGAGAGAGAGAGAGAGAGAGAGAGAGAGAGAGAGCGAGTGAGAACAGGAGAGAGAAAATGAAATATGGAAGCTAGTGAAAGGGAAAAATATGATCACAGTTACACAAACATGTGTAGTTAAACAAAGATAGATGAATAGATAGATAAATAGGCAGAGAAATAGATAGATTGAGAGATAGATAGAAAGATAGATAGATAGATAGATAGAGAGATAGGTAGAGAGATAGGTAGATAGCTAAAGGGAGGGGACAGATGGAGAAATGGTGAGATCTTCGCATTGCCACTGCATCGGTTGGTTTTCAGTGATTGAAGATTCATTGCATTAAGCGAATATAATTCGATTTCAAGAACGGAGAAGAATTGGAATTGTCTGTAATATTTTCAAGAATGTTCCGCAACAGCAGTCATACAATCGGACAAGCTTACCTGGGCAAATACCATGTATCTACAATGACAGCTGCAATAGAATGTATAGGATTAAAAGTAGTTCTACTATGCATATAAAGACGTATATATTTTATATGTGTGTGTATGTGTGTGTGTGTGTGTGTGTGTGTGTGTGTGTGTGTGTGTGTGTGTGTGT
>NC_068991.1:5674949-5675322 GCF_001194135.2 Octopus bimaculoides | reverse complement strand
ATATATATATATATATATATATATATATTAACCCCATACAGAATGTAACAGGTAGAGTGAGAGAGAGTTACATCAGGCCTCGGGTGGTTTTCAATTTTTCAGTTGACAAACAGCATCAACGGGATATACATGTGTGTGTGTGTGTGTGTGAGTATGTGTTTTTGTGTTTGTCCCCTGCCACCACTTAACAACCAGTGTTGGTATATTTATGTTCCGATAACTTAGCGCTTCGGCAAAAGTTCCTCGATAGAATATTTCGTACAAGTCTTCAAAAAAAAAAAGTAAGTACTGGTGTTGATGTATTTGACTGAAAATTTTTCATGGCGATGCCCCAACTTTCAGCCCTAAGGTCGTGGCCATGCTAGGGCATATA
>NC_068991.1:5666248-5674869 GCF_001194135.2 Octopus bimaculoides | reverse complement strand
ACACACACATATGTATGTATCTGTTCGTTTGTTAGCTGTTGTCGCTTATTGTTATCGTTTAGCTGCAGTTGAGTCCTATTCGAGTAACACATCCTTAAAATTAAAGAATAAAAGGCCAAAGTGGATTGCTGCAGGATTTGAACTTGGAACGTAAAAAGACGCCATCGAATATCACGATGTAATTTCTCTTACACTGACTTCATTCCGCCAACCATCCCCACCACAACCACCACCAACACCACCACCACCACCACCACCACTTCCCTATCAATCTAATAAAGCATCCATTCTCCATCTCTAAAATAACAGGAACAACAACGACAACAACAAAAGCGTTGAGGCATGTTAGTGTTATCTTGTAAAAGCTATGAATTAAAAGTCTTTCAAGTGTAAAATTAAGTTCCTTAAGACAAAATTCCATTGTTAATAGATTGTGTTCTCAAGGACATTACAAGCGCACATATTTCACTTCTCTTACAAGAACGTGAGTCATTGGGATTTAACTCTAAAATAACAGTACCATATCGGGGTTGATTAATATGTAGACACGCACGTTTTTGTGGCTTCTCGGCTGTAATGACTCTAATCTTATTTCGATGTGTAATTATAGTTTGATCGCTTCACTCTTCATAGAGGAAAAAATGAATGATTGCAAATAAGACGTTATATTAATAATTCTTAGACTATGAGATCAAACCTGTTACAAGACTTCCAAGTTACTCTGGCTTCTAGGCTGAAATCTTGCTTTAGTATTCAATTATAACTCTTTCAGTTCACATTGTGTAAGAAAAAAAAAAGCAACGATTTTATAAGACAGCGTACTCATAATTCCTAGTCTTTGAGATCTAATCCGATACAGGAGCTATGAAGTACATTCCTGGGACGATTATTTTATATCCGGTTGTCAGAAATATCTGTGAATGATGATTGAGATAGAGCTGTGTCGTCGTAATGATTGTGTGGTTTATGAATAGTGTTTTGCAAACATGTGGTTTCCGGTTCAGTCCCAAAGTGTGATACCTTGGGCGAGTTTCTTCTCCTCTTGCCTCGAGGTGACCGCTGCCTGCTGGGTGAATTTTGTAGTCGGAAACTACCTAGAAACTTGTGTATACACACACACACACACTCACAACAGAAATATTAGTGAGGGATTATCAGTCCGGGCAAAATAACTTATAAGTTCTATTACTACATCGAGCTAACAATATACTTTATTTTGTCCCTTTTTTTTACTCCCTTAATTTGGCACTTACCCAACATTCGGACTACTTCCATCTTCATCCATACTTTTTTGTCGTCAGACATGTTTTCCTTCTTAGGTGATATAAAAAGAGGTTCACTAAAGCATGCCTGAAGACGAAGGTACCTGATGCAATACCTATTCTATATCACCTCTATCGCTTTAGCTATTATGGCTAGAAAGCAGAATTTCTCTTCTCCTTTTTGAGGAGACGGTGGAACGATCTTAATAATCGATTCGGCTGACAGCTGTACTCTCCACAGCTGTGACAGTATCCGTTCGGTAGAAACCCACAGGTCCGAGAGACTAGGACACTATACGATTGCGTGCAGAACAGTTTGGTTGCTCTGCCCGCAACGTGGGCACGTAGGCGAAACTGTGATGCCGTGCCTCGCGAGTTTATCTCGAACTGGCACTACTACTACTACTACTACTACTACTACTACTACTACTACTACTTTAACCGTTTGTAGCATATTCTATAAAAACGTATCGGGAAAAAAATCATGCTTGTCGTTATCTTTCCCAGTTGGATTCAAATAATAAATGTAGTGGAGCGGCTCATTTGAGAATCGAACCCGTGTTTCAATATTTATTCACCAGGAGGTTGCTACAGCCGTAAAGCTATCCCTCAGAACACCATATATTCATTCACTGGAGTTAATTGTTGTAACGTACGTCACGATTTCGCAGCGATTTTGTCAGGGGGTAAATTACGCATGAAATTCTAATCGGTATCCTGTATAAAACCTATTTTTAAAAGCAAATGTTTAGTACAAATAAAAGTATTAGCTTTAATGCAATTAAACAAAAAGTAATGGTTGATAGCGGGATAAATTTAAATAAAGAGCAGTCATAGAAAAGAAATAGATCTAATTGCTGGAGACATTTTATTACAGAAGAAATCGCACATTACTCAAACCAACCGGATTATGTAAGCTTTTGAAGTTTGATTTGAATAAGAACAAGTTTCCATCGCAGGAATTTCGCCGTTAAAATCGGATATTAAAACGAAATATAACCATAAGACTGTATTACGTCAAAACGTTTGTAAACGATAAAGGGACAAAAGTAATTGTAGTAACTTTTGATGTTAAACTACTTGCATTCGATTAGTCAAAAGGAACAAAAAAAAAAAAGCAAACAAATATTGCGTGTATTGAAGACATTATACATTTTTTTTATCCTTATGTTTTATTATTTGTGTTTTTTGTTGTTGTTTTACTCCTCTTAGCTTCCGGTTGGTGAAGTCTCGCTTGTTTCATCGGAGGAGATTATGCAGCACGATATTAAATTAAGTGAATAAACATTAGGATTAGGATTAACACCCCAAAACATCTGCTGGGTATTTTGTAGGAACATTACAGAAAAATCTCAGCCATGTTGCTTTGCATTAGTAAAAGATTTAACATGTTTTTTTTGTTCCTTTTTTTTTTGTTCTTTTCGGCTCATGCATCCGATATGTCATGGATGGCATAAAACAATTTTGTTTTTACCCAAATAAAATTTCACTTTTCGCAAATATTTATCACACACAAGTTGCAGTGAAGAAAGATAAGAAAAGAAGAAAACAAACAAACAAAGCCAATCGTAGTTCTTATTTGTTTTCTTCATTTCAAGGTGAAGACTGACTTCAATTCACGCAACAACGTATTACCCAGCACGCAACCACAAATTCGATGCCACGTGTGCGTGTGCGTGCGCGTGCGCATGCGCGCGTGCGTTTGTGTGTAGGTGTGTGTGTAGGTTTGTGTATAATATATATATTTGCGTGTACGAATATAAGAATATATATATATATATGATTTCTTTCTATCTATCCAACTATCTATCTATCTATCTATCTATCTATCTATCTATCTATCTATCTATCTATCTATCTAGCTAGCTAGCTAGTTATCGGTAGTTCGCATAAATGGTCATCTATCCAGACCATTTAACATCATGGATTCGGTTCGTCAAGGATGCCCCCTCTCGTCGCTTCTGTATGTATTGACTCTTGAGCCACTACTGCGGAAGGTGGCGACGCTGAGGGGCATCCCACAAGAGCTGGGATGGGGGAGGAGCGTGTCTGCATACGCGGACGACGTCACCGTCATAGCGTCGAGCCACAAGCGATTTTTAATTCCTCCGTCTTCCTTTTCCCTTGGACTTTCCTCCGTCTCCTGTTTTTGAAGAAGAGCTTTGCTCGAAAGGCAAAACCATCTTTCTTTCCTTCTCTGATCGTCTGCTAATATTTTACATGTACCACGTGCTTGCGTTGTTGTTTTTTTTTGTTTTCTTCGTTCTTTTTGGATTTACTATTTTAAAAATATACGTATATATATCACATATATACATATGCAAACTAGCTACCAGCGACAGACTCAGCACATGGAACACAACTTGGATGGGTTGTTTTTAGTGCTTTAGAATGCTGTAAATGTCCCGAAAAATCATTTCGTATTGACGACAAATGCTGAAAAGCATTGAAATTCTATTATCAGTTGATGAAATTCCATCAGTAAACTGGCGCAAGGTACTACCGAATTACGTGATTTCATCGTATCACGGATCATCAGTGGCAACCAGCCAAGCCGAATGCCAGATAGAAAACCAGTCAGATCGATGCAAAATAATACTGGCCAAATAGTATTAGTGAAAGTAATAGCTGTCTTCTTGGCCATTACAAATCAGCGTTCAAATACAACCAAAGATACAACTGGTTTATCCATCCTCTCCTCAGATGTTGGAATTACTAGTCCGGTGACTAATGGCGAAATAGTAACGAAGCTGATATAAAATCGCTGCATTATGACTCTTTGACTCCCTGTAAAGGAGAAATCATTATTGGCCTAAAGTTGGTCACCATATCTTTTCCAGTATTGAGTGCAGCTGAGGATGGTAAATATCTTATGCTACAATGGTATACTTGGGTTTGAATAGATTAATTTTACCCTCCAATATTTCACTTGCAGAATACATAGCCTTAGGCCTAGTTAGAAGAAGAAAAAAGAAAACACAAACGTCTTGATTAAATGTCTTGGGCAAAATCATTTCCAGTTGTATCTTTTATACCGTCCAACATTGTCTTAATAGTAATTTACCGATAATTGAGTAATTAGTTTTACACCTTGCTCTTTCCCATCCCTTTCGCCCCATTTAGTAACCCTCATCGCACCATCCTCCATTTCTTTAGTTCCTTTCTTAATTACCCTCCTCCCTCACTCCTGTATCCATTTTCAAAACACGCAAACTACCCCTCGTTTTAATTAATCTCTGTTAGATATGAACGGCCAACATTTTTAGCGGCGTTAATTACACCGCTGGTTTCATTTATTCTCTGCCAATATTGCTTTCTCTCTCTCCCTCTCTTTCCCCTTTTCTCTCTCTCTCTCTCTCTCTCTATCGTCATTCCCCACTCCGTCACCACTGTTAACACCACCACCACCATCTCATACAACATCACCACTGTCATTATCCATCATGTTCAGCCAACACCAAATTCAATACAAACGCCATTCCTGTAACTCGCTGCAGCACCAACGCCTACACCGCCCATAACTCTAACAATGCAGCTTTTACTCGAGCATCATCGTCGCCCCCCCCCTGCAGAATTGCATGCATACACCATTTGCTTATACGTATGTCTACGCATGTACGGCTATATACACGTAGTCTGATCACTAAGTATCCGGAGTGTTGCCATAGTAATGAAGGTAAAGCACGGAAAGTAAAGCCGCTTTGGCACAAATTAACCTTGAACTCTGTTGTGCATGCGCACTAAGTTTTACGTTCTAGCTCACTTCCGCTGTTTACAGCAGTGCTTGGAAGGAAGGTGCGTAGCATGTGTTCGTCGCGTTGACCATGACAGAGGAAGTTGAACAAGAATCTGCATCAAATTTTGCGAAAAGCTTTGCGATACCCGTTCAGAGGCCTACGCAAAGTTTTCAGAAAGTCAGCATCGTTCTCGACACAATCAACGAGATCTTGTGCAACAGAAACACGAGCGTCCTTTTGGTCAGATAAAAGCAGTTTTGGAACAAACTTGGCAGACACGCTTCTCATACCCAAATCTTCAGTGATAATGGACTGAACTGAACCGTAACTAATCTGCACATCTTCTGATAACTCACAGATGGTGATTCAACGATTTCAGCAATTCTGTTATTCAACTTCAAGAAGGGATGTAAAGCAGCTGAAACTGCTCGCGATATCAATGAAGCTTTTGGTGAGGAAATGACCAGTGAAGGGTCAGCTCGAAAATGGTTTAAACGGTTTCGCAATGGAGACCTCAGCCTTGAAGATCGTTAGCGTAGTGGACACCCATCTGTCATCGATGACAGCCAATTAAAGACCTTTATTGAGAAATATCCACGTAAAACTACTCGGGAACTGGCAAAAGAACTTCAAGTTAACCAGAAAACGACCTGAAACAATTTGCATGCGATCAGAAAATGAAACAAGCTCGACAAATGGGTACCACTCGGTTTGAATGAAAATCAGAAAATGCGCAGATATGAAATTTGCTCCTCTATCTATCTATCTATCTATCTATCTATCTATCTATCTATCTATCTATCTATCTATCTATCTATCTATCTGTCTGTCTGTCTGTCTGTCTGTCTGTGTATCTACACCAACATATATAAAAAGATGTTATTTTTAATACACACGCACACACAGACACAGACAGACAGACACACACGCATACACACACAAACACAAACACATGTATATACGTACATATATATATATATTCATAAAGTGCACTGTCTCTACGCATACATGCACATGCACAATTACACACACACGCACACACACACATACGTTCTCTCTCACGTACACACATGGTCCATACAGGAAAAACAGAGCTCAATATTCAATAGTAAATGTATAATTATACTTCGTTTTCGCATCATTATATTCAATTATAAAACAATAGTTTTTATGTGTAGATCTTTGTTAAGTTAGTCAAGTATCACTTATTACATTGAAGTGGAGTGTGAAATTTATTTTTACACACACACGCGCGCGTCTGTGGGTTTGTGTGCGTCTGTATGTATGTGTGAATGAGCCTTCGTGTGTGTGTGTGTGTGTGTGCGTATATATCTTTTTTTTAATTCTTTCAATTCTCGAGAGATTGTTTCTAAAAATCAAACCTGAATCCGTGGAATTTATTTAACAAAATATGTAGACATTTACATTTGAATTTAGAATACTGAGTATATAATTAGACTGTGTCTATCTTTACCTGAAGACCCCCAGTTCTTCGAGAGTATTTCTGAAACGCTTGTTTAGGCCCGTGGTCTTGTGGATCATGCGTTAGTCTAACGATCATTACGTTGAGCGCAATTCTACTGTCGGGAGGCGCATTTCGCATTTGTTCATTCCTTTCCCAAGGAGACAAATGCTAGTGACAGATGGCGGCTAACCATGTGACAGATTAATCGTCTGTTCAAGAGACAGGAGGTTTTAACTTAAACAGTCCTTGGCATAACAGACTGCGTCAGTCATTATAGGTACAAATGTAAGGCGGCGAGCTGGCAGAAACGTTAGCACGCCGGGCGAAATGCTTAGCGGTATTTCGTCTGTCCTTACGCTCTGAGTTCAAACTCCGCCGAGGTTGACTTTGGCTTTCATCCTTTCGGGGTCGATAAATTAAGTACCAGTTACTCACTGGGGTCGATGTAATCGACTTAATCCCTTTGTCTGTCCTTGTTTGTCCCCTCTATGTTTAGCCCCTTGTGGGCAATAAAGAAATAAGAAACGTCAGCACGCCGGGCGAAATGCTTAGCGGTATTTCGTCTGTCTTTACGTTCTGAGTTCAGATTCCGCCAAGGTTGACTTTGGCTTTCATCCTTTCGGGTCGATAAATTAAGTACCAGTTGCGTACTGGGGCTGATCTAATCGACTGGCCCCTTCCCCCAAAATTTCGGGCCTTGTGCCTAGAGTAGAAAAGATTATAGGTACAAATGTAGATTTTATAATCGGAATACAAATGTAGGTTTCGAAGAAGTTGATCATAAATATTCTGTTCTCAATAATTTTAAATGAAATGGCTATGCACGCTGGACAGTTGATCGCCACCAAAGTACGTAATTTTATTGTAACCCAGAACAATCTTATCTTGTTGGGATTTCGTTTTGACGAAGTTTTGAGGGGAATGTTCTACGTGTTTCTTCATGAAGAAATGTATTAAAATAAATGCAACAGAAATAATTCGCAATTTGTATAAGAATATTCTGTTCTGCGGAAGCCATTCTATATTGTTTCATGAACACCATCATACCGCATGGGAAGACTAGCTTGATATCTTTCGGAAGGTGTTCATGTGTGAATTTTTCCATTGATAAGAGACATAATGAAAGATGCCACTGTCCATCCATCAATCTATCCCACCCACCGTCCGTCCGTTCATCCATCCATCCATCCCTCTCGCCGTCCCTCCGTCCCTCGTTCCCTCCATCCTTCTATCCATCCATCCATCAATCTATCCCACCCACCGTCCGTCCGTCCATCCATCCATCCCTCCCTCTCGCCGTCCCTCCGTCCCTCGTTCGCTCCATCCATCTATCCCCACATCCCTCCCTAGCTTTCTCGCTCGCTCGCTCCCTCCCTCGAGGGTCGTACAGAGTATTGGCTCTGCTTTTACGTTCCTCATTGTAACCGTGGACTTCTTGTCAAAACTGACCTAATAACTCATCTCAGGACCAACAAAAAAATGTAAAGCTGATAAACCGGTCATCTTCAGAGACATGAAGGACGAGCCCAAAAAACAATAAACTGATGCAGAACTCTTTGTATGAAACAATCATGATAAACATTTTTCGTTTCAAAACACATTTTCTCCATACGCGGTTTTAAAGAATGAATATTTCCTTTAGCGAAATTTCGACTCCTCTATCATATCAGCGGAAAATATTTATTAAATCCAGCTGTTTTTCAGATTTGTAAATAATTCTAGTGAATATCTTAAAATCGTCAACAAAGGAATAATGGAGGTAGTATGGATGCAGACAAAAACAATTTTTAAAGTGTGTATCCACTTGATAATTATTTTTATATTTCTCATTCATGTAAACGGTTTGTGTATTGTGTATGCATGAATGCTTTGCTTAACATGTGTAGTTTTTTTCTTCTGTCTTCAAGACTAGATTAATACTCAAATAAAATTGGAATTGAAATAGTATTTTATTTAACTTAATTGTTGCAGAAGTATGCACATACATACATACATACATACATACATACATATCTATATCTATGTGTATATATGCATGTATGTATACATGTATGCATGTATATATATGTATGTATATGGTGTATATATATATATGTGTGTGTGTGTAAATATTTATCTATCTATATACATACATACATATATACATACGTATATATA
>NC_068991.1:5662800-5664764 GCF_001194135.2 Octopus bimaculoides | reverse complement strand
ACAGTAGTGGTGGTATTGGTGGTGGTGGTGGTGGTGGTGGTATTGGTGGTGGTGGTGGTGGTGGTGGTTGGTGATGTATTTATTGTGGTCGATGATGTTCTTGTTGAGGTAATTGTAGTAGTGGTGGTAGTTGGTGGTGGCTGGTGATGTTCTTGTTGTGGTTGAGGTCGTTGTTGTTGTTTTTATTTGTTGTTGATTTCTGTTTTATTTTATTTTTGATTTATTTATATTCGGTACGTTTGAAAGAGAGAGAGGGAGAGAGAGAGAGAATGAGAGAGAGAGAATGAGAGAGAGAGCGAGAGAGATAAAGATAGAAGGATAGATAAGTAGATAGATAGAGAGTGAGTGTGAGATAGCCAGAGAATCAGAGAGACATAGAGGGACACATAAAGAGACTGAGAGATAGAGACAGAGACAGGGAGGGTGTGTGAGAAAGAGAGAGAGGGAGAGGGAGAGGGAAAAGGAGAGAGAGAGAGAGAACGGGAGAGACAATGAGGAAGGAAGAAACATAGAGAGAAAGATAGAGAGAATGAGAAAGAAAGAGAATGAGAGACAGAGAAAGAAAATGAGAAAGAGGGAGACAGAGAGAAAAATCGACAGAGCAAGAGAGAGAGAGAGAGAGAGAGAGAGAGGGAGTGAGAAGGAAAGGAGATAGAAAGCGAGAGACTGAGTGAGAGAGACTGAGATACTTAGGAGAGAAAGAATGAGAATGAGTAAGAGAGAGAGACTGACCAATAGATACAAAGGAGAGAGAGAGAGAGAGAGAGAGAGAGAGAGAGAGAGAGAGAGGGAGTGAGAGAGAGAAACACAAAGAGAAAAAATAAAACAAAGAATTTTATTTGCAGAAAAAGTTAGAGTGGCGTTGATCTTAAGATTAGAAAATACACGAGAAGATGGTTAAGAAGCCGGAGCGATAGAAGGAAAAAAACGAAACGGTGGTGGTGGGGGGGACGATGGACGTGGAATGAGTATGAGTATGCATCCGGGGTGGAGGGGTGGAGGGGAAATAAAGATGGGTGGACGTTATATTCTTTAAATATTTTTTCATCTGGTCTGCTGCATTTCTGAACATTTTTTTTATATATAATTGCAAGTATATATCATATGGTATTTAGTAGGCGGTAAGCTGCTTGACTATCAAACCAGAGACTGGCAATTCGCATTCCTCTAACGAGCACCAGGTTGTGTTTCTGCTGCCAAGATACTGTCAAAGATAATTGATCTGAATAGAGATTTCGTACAATTAAAAAAAAAAAAAATGCAATAAAGGTAAAAAAAAATAACAATTAGTTTTATACAATGAAAAAGAGCCCTGCTAGAAAAAACAACAACAACAACCAAATGCCCCCTCCCATTAAAGTTATATTGGTTAATGTAGTTTAAATACTACTTGAAAACTGTTGGGGATGGTCATGTTTGAAATGCATTTGATTATGGGTTGGCTCAGTCAAGTTGACTCATAGCCAAACAATAAAAACCACACAACAATACATAGCTGTAAGCAGAGGCAACACTATAAAGATGACGAGTGTTTTGCTAAATGTCAGTACTAAGATGTACTCCTTCTCCTTCTGGAGGTAATCCTGGAGAGAAATGGCCCCCACTAGGAATGATTAAACCTCGATAAACTACAGGAACACGAAGTATTTAGGAATTCTCCAACCAGCAAAACGGTTTTGGGGTTCGCTATAGGATCCATGGGGACGGCACTTCACTCCGGTTCAAGTGGATGAGAGATTGATCTCCTACAGGATAGGGCGCTAGTCAATAATTTATAACTTTTCCTAAACACGGGATAAAATTTTACTAGTGTGGCATACATCCTCTATATTGGGCGCATATACACATATACATATACACATACGTACATACGTACACACACACACACACACACACACACACACACACATATATATATATATATACATATATATATAGTTGAAATTTACAGAGAAACAAAAGTC
>NC_068991.1:5661174-5662790 GCF_001194135.2 Octopus bimaculoides | reverse complement strand
ATATATATATATATATACATATATATATAGTTGAAATTTACAGAGAAACAAAAGTCGAAGACAGGTGTATGAACAACAAGCAAGTGTATTAGTTTGACGCTCAGGACATTTATAATGAAATAGTCTTACACCTGTTTCTGGGATATTATGAATATTCCTTCATCAGAGACGGTGTGAGAAAATATTTGAGTTCGAATTATGGTGGAAAAGATAGGGAATATAGAGGGAAGTGTGTGAGCGTGTGTGTCTGTGTTTGTTCACCCACCATCATTTGACGACCGATGTTGGTGTGTTTATGTCCCCGTAACATAGCGGTTCTGCAAAAGAGACCGATGGAATAAGTACTAGGCTTACAGAGAATAAGTCCTGGGGTGGAGATCGATTTGTTCGACTGAGGTGGTGCCCCAGAATGGCCGCAGTCAAATGATTGAAACGAATAAAAGAATAAAAGAATAAAAGAACATATATATATATATATACATATATACTAATATAGCACACACACGCAAATATATATATATATATATATATATGTTCTGACGCCTAAATGTATGTAGTTCATAAAACAGAAGCAGACGCATGTACTTAGATACACGCACACACACACATGCAGACACACACACGCACACACACACATGCAGACACACACATGCAGACACACACATGCAGACACACACATGCAGACACACACATGCACACTTAAATAAGCCTAAGCAGACACGTATTCAAGCAAACGCATTCCAAGAATTGCGGAATAATATAAACGTTATCGAAGGATTGCTGAGAGGCTGTAGGGATTACGTAAAGTTTAAATTGATGTTAAGTCTCGCTTTAACGGACGGGTTTGTGTGTATTTTATTTTTCTCCACTTAACTAAATAGCTTTGCACTTTGGCGGTAATATTTACGTTTAAACAGATAAATTGTTTTGGTTAATCTAGCATGAGAATTAGTGAAGCTGATAACTTTCTGGCTATGGATAAGAGGTTAAGGCAAGCAAACGTTATTTCGTTGACTCAGCTTTTCTGCCCTACTTAGCGCATAACAAATCTGTTTTAATGCTTATTTATTAAAGAGAAAAGGTGGTGAAGCTATGGATAGTGGTACTGAAGGCTAGTAGGGAAAAGGATTACGGGAGTCCTGCGGATTATGATGGACGCGGGAAGTGAAATATAGGGATAAAAACTGTTTAATTTGATGGAATGAACAATAGTACTGGTAGTAGTAGTAGTAATAATAATAATAACAACAGCAACAACAACAACAATAATAATAATGAGTATTATTATTATTATTACTATTATTATTATTATTATTATTATTATTATTATTATTATTATTATTATATAAAAAAAAAACCTTCTGAGCTTCGTTAATGGAGTGCATGTATCCATTTGTTAAAATTTGATAGGAACTTTGAAGACTGTCAAATTTATCCTCTTAAAACCAACTCGCTCTGTGATAAGGGATTAACTTCAATAAATAAAAAATGACTTTTGAACTTGTTTTTATTTCAGTGAAGGCTTTAAAATTCTTTCCTTTTACTTAAAGAGAAAATGCTACTGGAATAATAAGTTTTAAACCATATGTTTTTTTTTTTATCATTTACTAGAGGTT
>NC_068991.1:5658206-5660680 GCF_001194135.2 Octopus bimaculoides | reverse complement strand
ATATATATATATATATATACACATATATATATACATATGCATATATATATATGTGTGTGTGGTGGTTGTCTATTCTCTCTACAGAGTTTGACCACTTCTTGTACCCACACCTTAGATGTGGCTTTTTAAACCAGACAATGTTTTGAAAAGCCATAGAATGCATATTTGATTCGGACCACCAAGAGCTGCAGTTACATTCTGACCTTTGTTGATCTTAAAATGTCTTCTGAGGCCTCCATTAGAATTGCACACCTTAAGGCATACACGGCATTGAAAAGTGTGCACTGAAGTATAGATAGAATAGTTGGTGGAGTTTTGTTTTTCATGGGCCCTAAAATGAGATTGAGCCCAGCAGAAGAAAGACATGGTCTGTCACAAACTGTGCACACAAAACAGTCACCATCTCGTTGATCGCAACATTCTTTTAAAATCGCTCTTAAGTCTTGCATGTGTAATCTTGGCCTCCTCAAACGCTTTCACTCCATTCCACACATATATGTGTATGTGTGTGTGTGTGTGTTTCTTTATAGCGATTTACAATAGCGGCTGCAGCGTTCGTGTGGCTGCCTTTTGCTCTGTTATTTGGAGATTTTGCAAATAAAAATCGATGACTGAAACCAATCAAAGAAAGAAAGAAAGAATAAAATAATATACATAAAATATTCTTACAATTTCATAATGTATCTGTTTTCCATTCTCTTTCTGGAACAGCTGAGGACGGATTAAAGTATTTTTGCTCTTTGAGAATTTTCGTTAAAGAAAACGTGAGTGGCTGACTGCTAGACACTGCAGGTCTAAAACAACAAACATGCTATCAAAGATAGGATCGTGTTTAAACAGGAATTGATGGAACGAGCCAAAGCAGATACAATGGAATTTAGTCGAAGAATTTATGAGATTCCACTTAAAATTGATAGATTATTAATGTTGTAGCATTTAGTCACAAGTACCTGCATGTATTTATGCACGTAGGTATGCATTATATATACATATTTATGTATATATATATATACATACATAATACATACATACATACATATATATATATATATATATATATATATATATATATATATATGTATGTATATATGCATGTATGTATATAAATGTGTATATAGTACCCGAAGTGTATAGTATTATATATTCATTACGGTCGAACTTACGAATCGGTTTCGCGCTAGAGATTCAACGGAGTGCTAGGCAACAAGCCTATTATGTAACCCTACGCTCATCAGAAGTAGCGAATTTGGAATGAAATATGGCGACTGCTCTATATATGTGTATGACTGCTATTTCTAACAGATCAGGTGACCACATCAGATTACCTCATTGGCTCCGGTAGACTTATATTATCTATGCATGAAACTCCGACCTTTGTGACATTGTCGTCTATAGTATGCGTGAAACGTGCAACCTTTTCGATGTCCCTTTAACATTTAAAACAGCCATATCTGGCCAGAATATTTCTACCTGTTTTATGTTCAAACTGGCCAAATCTGGCCCCTCACACTTACCCTGCAATGTCATTCTAAAAATAAACTGCCATGTCAACAGATTCGCGAAGCTACAAGACAAAACATGATTAATTCAAAATAATGTGAATAAATAAGCATTACATTTAACCGAATAATCTGAGTGCCAAAGGGTATTGACCAGGGACCGGAATTGCGCCATGGTCACTGCGATCTTTGACGACCCTCCGTCAACGGCAGAAATAATTGGATTAAATCTTTCTCTTGGACTGCTGCGAAATGATATTTGTAGGAAAGATATGAAGGTGTTGAAGATACTTCCGGACAGGTTTGGATAAAGACGAGCTAGTGTAAGGGTTAATGCAGGGCATGGAAAAATGGTGGATACAAAAATAAAAACGAGGATTATGAGTCGAAGAGATGTGAAATAGAGTGGTTCATCTGATAAGAGACAGGAGGAACCATCCATCCATCCATCCATCCATCCATCCATCCATCCATCCATCCATCCATCCATCCATCCATCCATCCATCCATCCATCCATCTATCCATCCATTCATCTAACCAGCTAGACGTCCAGCCAGCTAACTAGCCAGCCAGCCAATCAACAAAGCAGCCAGCCGATCCACCAGACGGATAGCCAACAAACTTCCCAGCTTCCCCCGAGGAACGCAGGCCAGTAGAGTAACAATGGAATAGACAGGATGAGTAACACGTTTGTGGGGTCAGGCGGTGAGATGTAATGATTGTCAGCTTCATTCGGGCGGCCGAATGGGAAGGGGAAGAATCGCAAGATCTATCACAAACAATGGAGAGCAAAGTGGATATTCGCTTCATTGGGAGCCGAATTCTTACTTTCCGGGTGTCTACTATATTTGAGAATGTTTGTTTAAAATTCCAACGCTAAAAACCAAATAGTTCCGTTGGAATTTTAGAATTAAAAACATTAAAAAATTGAAGACCTCATCGCCTGGTTAACTTTGTGATTAAAGTTTTTGCAA
>NC_068991.1:5649966-5657934 GCF_001194135.2 Octopus bimaculoides | reverse complement strand
ATATTTGCATTTCTGATGTTTAAAAATTACCTCCTCCTTGTCATATATTAATGTTATTGTTGTAATCATCATCATCATCACCATCATCGTCGTCGTCGTCACTGTCGTTCTTTCCATTATTATCATCATTTTCGGTTTTTCCATCATGTTGTTGTTGTTGTTGTTGTTGTTGTTGTTGTTCTTCTTCTTCTTCTTCTTCTTCTTCTTCTTCTTCTTCTTCTTCTTCTTCTTCTTCTCCTCGTCGTCGTCGTCGTTATTATTATTATTATTATTATTATTATTATTATTATTATTATTATTATTATTATTATTGTTAATGCAGAGATCTAGCGGAATCATCACGGCGTTGAAGAACATGTTTAACAGCATTTCATCCGTTCTACGTTCTGAGTTCAAACTCCACCGTGGTGGACTTTGCCTTTCATCGTTTCGGGTTTGATAAAACAACTACCAATCGAATCCTGGGGGGTCGATCTAATCGACTGACACCCTTCCCTAAAATTTCAGGCGTTGTACGTATTTTAGAAAGAATTATCGTTATTATTGTTGTTGTTGTTTTTGTCGTCACCGTCTTCATCTTCATTATTACTGATATTAATCTTTTAGAGACACAGGATGCTCAGTGTGGGTCATGGCCGGATTGCAGTCGGTTAAGTCTTCCTGACTATGTCTGTTATCGAAAGGATGAAAGCAACGTTGACTAACCTGAGATAACTCAGTTTTGAATGTAAAAAGCTGTCAGTAAATAAAGCATGCTATTTTTTTTTTGTGGAGGCGCAATGGCCCAGTGGTTAGGGCAGCGGACTCGCGTTTGGAGGATCGCGGTTTCGATTCCCAGACCGAGCGTTGTGTGTGTTTATTGAGCGAAAACACCTTAAGCTCCACGAGGCTCCTGTAGGGGGTGGTGGCGACCCCTGTTGTACTCTTTCGCCCAACTTTCTCTCTTTCTTCCTGTTTCTTGAGTAACGCTGCAATGGACTGGCGTCCCGTCCAGCTGCAGGGAACACATCCGCCATAGAAACCGGGAAACCGGGCCAAGGAGCCTGGCTAAGCTTGAAAAGGGCGCATAAATAAAATAATTTTTTTTTTATTAATGCGATAACGATTCTGCTAACCGAACGCTTTGGAAATAATGATTTTATTAGAAATTCTTCTTATTAACATTATTATTAGTTTCATTTCTCCGTGGTCGAGTCTGCTTCTCATCACTTAGGGGTCGATAAAATAAACACCAGTTGAGCACTGTGGTCGATGTAATCGACCAATCCTTCTCCTCCAAATTATTGATCTTGTGCCAACATTTGGAAACGTAATTAATACTATTATTGTCGCTATTTCAAAAAGTCTTCGCTAATGCCGCAAGCTGGTAGAATCACTAGAGCATCAAAAACCATTTCTGGCGAATTTATTTATTTACTTCCTTTTTAATACTCTTTGCACTCGGCGTTCAAATCCCGCCGAGGTCAATTTCATCTTCCTCGCTTCGGAATCGATAAACATAAATAACCAGTCTAGTACTGGGATCAATGATATTGATTAGCTCCTCTCAAAATTATTGGCGTTGTACCAGATCGAGGAACCACTTCACGTGACGTTAGGCGATGGACCAAATAACTTCAAGTATTTCTTCCGAGACTCTGCCATCTCAATTCAAATGCTGTCAAAGTCAACTTTACCTTTTCTCCTTTCTGTGTCGATAAAATAAAACACTAGCATCGGTGTAAACGACTCCTCCCATCCATTCAAAATGGATGGCCTTATGTTTAAATTGTTTATCATTATTACTATTATTATCATTTATGGTTTCTTTTCATTATAACTTTATGTCAGCTGCCTTAGTACCGGGCATCCTCCGGAGGCCAAGAGTATCAAGGACTCTTGTTTTGCTATGCATGCTAAAATTATACCCACATTTATTCGATTTTAGACGGAGAGTGCTTTCCGTACTATATGGGCTGTACCCATCAAGGTTATCTTTTGTACTTCACGGAGATTGGAGTCGCCAGGGAGTTCCTTAATACACTTCTCAGCTCCTCTCTTTATCATTCCCAACCCACCAATTACTACTGGTATCATTGTAGTACTAAGCTTCCACATTTTCGTGATTTCAATTTACAGATCTTTATAGTGAGAAAGCTTTTCGTATTCTTTTCTTGAGACATTTTGATCTTGTGGGACTGACATATCTATTAACAGACAAATTCCTCTGTTGTAGTCCTTGATCACAATGTCTGGTCGGTTGCAGTCATTTTTTTGTCTGTTTGTATTGGGAAGTTCCAAAAGATGGTGACGCCTTCACCATTTACTACATCCTCTGGATGGTGTATTATTATTATTATTATTATTATTATTATTATTATTATTATTATTATTATTATTATTATTATTATTATTATTATTATTTTTAGAAATATAAAGAATTTCCGAAAGTCCTTTGTCTGGGCGCCTGAGAGTGCTAGCCTGATGCTTTCCCGGTTCCAGCTAAATCGTACAGGTAAATCGTACAGCTCAATATACCCATCATGATTACCCGTCTGATAAGGGTACACCTGGCACATGCCTCACAACTATATGTGCCTGTACGATTTAGCTAAATCATACAGCTAAATCGTACATGGTGACCATGTTGGGGCCGCTGGCAAACAACCATTTTCCTGAGCTGTAAGGCTCATTTGTAAGGCTCTATGGATGCCTTTCACTTCCAATGCTAGCTCTTAGTACTTCTCAACTGTCTTACCCTCTGACTTCTCAATATTCACGTCTGCACTTCTACAGTGATATCTGGTCTGTCATATTGCTACTTCTTATCTTTGTAGATTGGCATACTCCACGTGAGTCTCACATGGTCATTCCAAAAGCCTGGTGCTCATACCACTTGTTGGGACATTCTAGCCCATACTTCTTGCACAGCTTCCAGTGTATTCGCTCTGCCATCTTTTCATTGCGTTTTTTGTACTCAATTGGAGCCAGTTTTGAGGATCCACAAAAAACTATCTAACTGATTTTCACATACTCTACACAAAGGTGAGGTTGCTGTCTTATCAATGCTACACTTTATTGAATTATTATAGTGGTTGTTGTTGTTGCTGTTGTTATTATTGATTTGACTCGGATTCAATCTTATTCCTGGTAGGATTTATGCGGGTTTCCACTTGTAACCTTAGGCATCCACAATCTTTCAAGTCTTTAAGTGCCTAAGACCCTCCTGGTAATCTTTCTCGTCTCTAAGGGCCAAACTTTCTATAAAAGCTGTACATGACATTTTATTCCATTCTGCTTCGACAATTTGTCTATATCTTACTTTACAGTTCCCAATGCACCAATTATTATTATTGTTATTATTATTATTATTATTATTATTATTATTATTATTATTATTATTATTATTATTATTATTATTATTATTATTATTATTATTATTATTATTATTATTATTATTATTATTATTATTATTATTATATGTTTGGCTTTTGCATTGTATTTGTACAAATTGAATCCATGTCTAACCCAGAGACCACAAGAGACAAGTTAGAAGTTCAAGTTTGTGTTATGACTAGGGTAACATATTATTATTATTATTATTATTATTATTATTATTATTATTATTATTATTATTATTATTATTATTATTATTATTATTATTATTATTATTATCATCATCATTATTATTATTATTATTATTATTATTATAATTATCATTATTATTATTATTATTACTATTATTATTATTATCATTATTATTATTATTACTATTATTTCTTCGTAGGACAGTAGGTAAAAATGCACTGGAATCTTTAGCCATCTGTCAAGTCACAACAAGGACCTCAGACAGATATTACTTTCCTTAAGATGTGCGCTGTGCCCAATAAGGTTGCTTTTTGCAAGACATCAATCTTGCATGGGATTTCCAGTTGCCTTAAGAAGTCTTGAAGTTTCAATGGGATTGAGCTCAATACTCCGATCACCACTGGTATCACTTTTACATTACCCTCCCGCATTCCATACAGTCTTGTCATTTCCACTTTCAATTCGGGGTACTTGGTGATTTTTTCAACCTCTTTACTCACAACATTCCTGTCATTTGGTATGGCTACATCAATGATCTGACAGCATCTGTCTCTCTTATTCAATATGACAATATCCCACCGAGAGCGTTCGATTACAAGATCCGTCTGAAAATCTTAGTCCCAGAGTATCATTACTTTTCCATCCTCCTGCATAACTTTACTTGGTACATGCTCGTGTTCGTTTTCTGTTACTATTTTGGTATTTACAGCATAAGAACCAATGAAGACTCTTTCCACAGAGTCTGCATTTCTGGGTGCCAGAAGTTTTATAGATACTATATTTCACCGAATTATTATTAGTAGTTTTATTTTTATAGCGTGCTTTCACTCTGTGTGCCTTGGGTATGTGCTGTAGTTTGCTGTGATGCTCTTATGGTTACTGTATTGATAGTGTTTTGCGTAGGATGTGTGCAGTGCCCAGTAGTGCAATTTTCTGTATGTAATATATATTTGTAAGCCCTGGTGTTTTTGTTATGTATTTGTCTGAATATTTTTCTTATTATACCTAAGGCGCCTACTATGATAGGAATTGTTTCTGTTTTTAGACTCCACATTCGAGTTACCTCTGTTTCCAGGTCTTTGTATTTTGAAAGTTTTGTTGAAAGTATTGTTGTTGCTGCTATTATTATTATTGTTGTTGTTATTATTATTATTATCATCATCACCATCATCATCCAGTAGTATTATTTTTATCACCTGCTTGCAGTGTACAGCCGAGCGCAGCTCCGTGTGCCTTGGAAACTTGCTGTGCTGTGGCCTCGTTTGGTTTGGTGTTCTCATTACTTTTGTATTCAACGTGTTCCACGTCGAGCGAGCACGGTGCATAGCAGAGCTATACTCACGACTGCTGGGATTCTGCTTTATGTATTTATCTTTATTTACTCATTTATTTATCTATATAATTATTTATTAATTACTCTTGTTGTTCTTCTAATTGTGGCATGAACACCTTTCTTTAGGGACAAATCGACGGTCAAACGCTTACATATTGGAGTTCGATTTAAAATTTAAACCCTCTCTCTTCAACTCTACTGCTTATTGCTGGCGCTTTTCTGAAAGAAATGAACTTATGGCATTCCTATTTTCTTATCCCTAGAAATATCCACCGTTGCACCTGGTTATTTAGTAAATTGACTCCCCCATCCGGTTTCAATCGCCCTCGGAACTATTTGTCTTCTTGTACATCAATATTGGTTTCAAATATTGACACAAGGCCAGCAATTTTCGGGTGAGGGTGTAAGTCGATTAGTTCAGCCCCAGTGCTCAACTGGTACTTATTTTATCAGCCCCAAAATGATGAAAGGCAAAGTCGACCTTGGTGGAATTTGAGCCCAGAACGTAAAGTCGGACGAAATGCCGCTGAACATTTTTCCGGCATGCCAGGCACAATGTCAGCAATATGGGGCGAGGGTTGGTAGTTGATATCAATGACCCCATTTCTTAGCTGGTACTTTATTTTATCAGCCCCAAAATGATGAAAGGCAAAGTCGACCTCGGCAGAATTTGAACTCAGAACATAAAGACGGACGAAATGCCGCAAAGCATTTTGTCCGGCTAACGATTCTGCCAGCTCGATACCTTTTCTTATACATCATTATTGACGCCTAGAATGAATGAGCTTAAACTGAATGTAAAGAACAAAGGTGAAGCATTTAAACTACTATAACTTTTTGTTTAATACCTGTGTTCAAATTATTCTTGAAACCAATAGAATGTGTACCAGACATAAAAATAAATTCTGGGATCAATATCTTCGACTAAATCCTTCAAGCTGGTGCCCCAGCATAGCCACAGTCCAATGACTGAAACAAGTAGGAGATAAAATATTAGATGGCCTCTTACAACGATGAAGTTGAGCCGACGATGAAGCCCCAGCTCATCTCTTGACTCGATCCACCAGAACGATGATCAAAGCTGTTCTAGAAGTGAACGTGCGTATTTTATTTATAAATCTGACTTTTCCATTGAGTTTCTAGTTTCTTTTTATCTGGTCGGGAGGAAAGGCAGTGCGCATGTCTGTTCACAGGAAATCCGAAATTAGTGGGGAAAGAGGGAGGGTGGAAAGGAGGGAAGAAGAGACGGGGGGGGGCTTACGGTTCCAATAGGGGAGGGAAGGATGAAGGATGGAGGGAAGTAGAGAAGGAAGGAAGGATAAAGGGAGGTAGGGAGAGAAGAAAAGGAGGGGAGGAGTGCAGAGAGGATGGAAGGAGAAAGGGAAGAAGAGAGGGAAGGGGAAGGTAGGCAGAGAGAAGGGAGGGCGAAGGAGGAAGGGGATGAGGAAGGAAAGTAGAGAGGGAGGGAAGGAAGGTGAGAGAGTATCTTCAAGCTAAAGATACTTGGCCCGAATGCTTGCAACAGCGTGCCACATGGTCCCACTTGATCCCGCATGGTACCACATGGTAAGACATGGTCTCACATTGTCACATTGGCCCGAATGCTTGAAACAGAGTGAGTCCCGCTAAAGGTATCCAGGGTACCACATGGCCCACATGGTTCAGCATGTTCCCCATATGATTCCACATGGTTCCACATGGACCTCACAGAGTGTAACATGATACCACATGATGCAACATGGTGTCACATGGTGTCACATTGTATCGAATTGGCCTGAATGTTTGCAACAGATTGAGTTCTGCTACATGGTGCTACAAGGTGCTGCATGGTCTCACATGGTCCCACATAGTGTCATGTGGTCCCACGTGGTGTCACATGATGCCACATTTTATCACATTGCATCACATGGTGTCACATTGTGTTACATGATGACGCATTGTGCTACGTGTTGGGGTTAAACCGGATGGATGGTTAAGTCTACTACCACGCACATCATAACGGGATTTGAACTGAGAACTAAAACAGCAGGAACAAATACCACAATGCATCACTTTCGATGTGTCTTAATGTCCAATCGATCTGCCATCCTTGATTGGTACATTTATATATCGACTCCGAAAGAATGAAAGGCAAAGCCGACTTTGAGTGGGTTTGAACTCAGAACGTCGAGTTAGAGTATTCAACGAGAGGCAATCTACTCGAAACTGTAATGAATGTGGCAATTTATCTCAAGAGTGAGTGATATATGAGGGAGATTTAGCTATTATCACTAGAAAATTGAGTGAACAAATGGTGCGAACAAAACAACGTTGGTTGGAAATCGGGTACTCACTACAGCAGGTGAAAAGCTTTCATTCACGATACGGAATTCTTCACAAAACGGGACTGAGAAGGTAAAACTATTTATGAGAGTAACTAAATATTCTCTTGCGTAGCTGACACCTTATGATATTAGATATATGACATGTATAGATCTCGTTGGTGCAGATGTGTGCATATCACAGGTAATATTTACGTAAAATCTAATAATAACTGTTTCGCACTGAGGCGTAAAAAATAAATGTATTTTACACCGAGAAAATAATGCAGGAACTTTGAACCTAGAATGGTATGAATGGGCGATTCTATACCTAAATCACGTATTTGTTTTATCACATAATCAGAAAGGTATCACGGATTATAGATTGCATAGGTTTTCTTTTTCCTTTAAAATTGTTGCACTGGATTTTCGAGCAAATATTACTTGTGTCAATGAGTTGATAACGTGCAATAGTCCTTACCTTATTGTAAAGTCACACGTGAGAGAATTTTAATGAGAGTAAGTTGGTCTGACAGAAGTCGTTCTTGTCCGTACTAGTGTTTACAGCGACAGTGAAGTCGGTTGTGTTGCATCTGTAGTTTGCAAGGAGCTTAAATCGAAATCTTTTTTGAGCGGTACAGGTAACGCAGTCACTTGAAATCCAAGAGAAATAATATACTAAAGACGTACCAGGAGGAAAGGTAGAGGTAAAACACAAGGTGGGAGAGAGAGAGAGAGAGAGAGAGAGAGAGAGAGAGAGAGAGAGAG
>NC_068991.1:5649439-5649956 GCF_001194135.2 Octopus bimaculoides | reverse complement strand
GAGAGAGAGACAGACAGTGCGAAAGAGAGAGACAGAGAGAAAGTGAGAAACGTAAAAACAAGACGATAAAAAACATTGTAAATAAATTAACAAAATAAATTTTTTAAAACTCCTGCCATCGATAAAATAATTAAAACAGCTTGTTTTTGTAACCATATAAAAAAGGTGAACATTAACTGAAAGAAGGACAAGGGACATAACCCCGAGGATTAAGAGTAGCGTATTATTGTTAGTCCTGTGCTCAAGGCCAGGAGTAAGACGTTTCAAATAATTTCGTTGACAGTAACTTCGAAGCTCTACAAGCTTTTCGCCATCGCAGATTGTGAGTTATCAATTAACACTCTTATTATAATTTTAGTCTGATTAGATCAGATATTATTCGAAACCGCGAAGTCACTGTCAATAAAATTATGAAAATCATATCGCAGGTGATATGATTATATATTTTATTATAGGTATTATATCACAAGGAGATACGTAGATTATTAATAGATAATATATATCTATGCTTGCTATA
>NC_068991.1:5647289-5648039 GCF_001194135.2 Octopus bimaculoides | reverse complement strand
ACACACACACACACACACACACACACACACACACACACACACACACACACACACACACACACACATATATATATATTTAATAGATGTTTTATGTATGTATATATGTATGTATGTATGTGTGCGTGCGTGTATATATATATTCGTGTGTGTCTGTGTGAGTGTGTATGTGTGTGTGAGTGAGTGTGTGTATTACATATTAGTATCAATCATGTATAAACAAAGAAACGACCGAGAATACATATAAACGTTGAATCGGTCAATCTGTTTATATACATAATGCATTTGTACACAGACATACACACATATATATATATATATCTCATATAAAAATATTTACATAGTAACATAAACACACCTACAAGCTCACACACGCAACACACACACATATATACACATACACATATACTAGTTTATATAATATATATGTGTGTGTGTATGCGTATGTCAACACGCATAAACAACATACATATATACGCCTGTATATGTATATGTAAGTATTATGACAAAATACACGGACACTTGATGTGACAAAAAAAACGTGACATGGATTTAAAAGAGAAGACATGATGCATTAATGTGTGCCAAAATGGCCGGATGATGAATTTATGGCTACATGTGTGTATGCATGTATGTTTGTATGCATGTTTATAAATATCCTCATAATAATTATACTCTAATCGCTTGTATACGTTGGAAAAGAGGCAAAGTAACTTAAATCAATGTCGTATTGGATATCGTCCACAATATATA
>NC_068991.1:5646264-5647189 GCF_001194135.2 Octopus bimaculoides | reverse complement strand
ATATATATATACATACACCCATATGGAGCATTTGCATATTATGAATAATTACTTGTGGTTCTAATAGATAATCTTTGACGCTAGCTTTCAAAATCTCAGACCACATATATTATTGCGAATGCATAACAAAGAAAGCCAAACTGGTAATAGTAAGAGGAATTGAATTTTTTTTTAGAAGAAAAGAAGAAAGAAAAATATATCGCAAAGACAAAGTAACATTATTGTCATTTTTGTTAATATTATTTCTGTTGTTTTTGTTGTTGTTGTTGTTATTAATTTCATATTCTATATCAGAAGAAGAGGCAATCAACCGATCGATAAATCAATCAATGACATTGTACTTTGGCAGCCCAGTCTATAGCCGAAAGCCGTATATTGCAAGAAGAGGAGACGTGGACATTTTATTTTTGGTCGGGTAAGGTTGTCTGATCTTACCAAATCCACCAGAAAAAAACATGGGAAAAGAAAAAAATGATTATATTATTTTTGTTTTGAAAACATCACCAAGTCACCATACAATGTATCTTTTTTTATGCACTTCAAGCCTCCCGTATTCAAAAAATGGAGAAAATATCATTATTAATATCAATATTATCATAATTATTGTTATTAATATTTACTTATTATTACTATGATTATGGCAATTTTTTTAATATCATTCGCCATTTTTCTTTGTTTAAACGTCTTTTGTTTTTCTATTTGTATTTTTTTTGTATCATGGAACGTCAGTATTGACAAATTTAGAGAATTTTATTGGTATTATTATTATTATTATTGTTGTTATTAGTGTTATTATCTTTATCATTATTAATGCAACAGGGACCCTTACACAGCATAAAAAAGGACAACGAGTACTGTTACTTCTAGACGAAAGAGACGTATTTGCATTTGCATATGTACATATATATATATATATATATATATA
>NC_068991.1:5642139-5644638 GCF_001194135.2 Octopus bimaculoides | reverse complement strand
CAGTAATAATAATAATAATAATAATAATAATAATAATAATAATAATAATAATAATAATAGTAATAATAATAGTAATAATAATAATTGGCTGTGGACATCTGACACTTTTCCTAATACCCAGCAAAATAAACTGTAAGTTTTCATATAACAATGATGATAATAATAATAATAATAATACTTATTGTGATATTAAACATCAAAATTATCATTACATCATTCAAGTTTTCATGTAATTACAACTCGATTAATAACAGATTTTGTTCTTTATCACATATATAACACTTCGTCACTTAAATGCGTTAACACTAACTTATCGTTTCGAACATAACGCCTCTGCCTTAATTTATAGTTAAGCATATTCTCTTACGCCTACAAATTTGCAGGCTTGAAATTTATATAGTGATTTTGCATCAATATTTCGGCTCGTACGATTGAGGAAGGATGGCTTCTAAGAACCTGGCACCCATACATGCCAGAAACCTCAAAATATTCTTCTTTGGTTTGGACGATAATTTGGCAGAATCGGTGGACAGAGCATGGATAAAACGTTTTTTGCAGTATCAAAGATTTCGTTTTAATCTCTTCCGTGACTTTGCCTTTTATCATTCCTTTGTTCATTTGCGGATTTTAATATTTATCAAGTAAACATTTCTATCTTATATTCTTCTAGAATATTCCTAATTCATTTTTAATGCTCTTTGCTTTACAGTACGTTCGCACAAACTTAACAGATTTAATGTTTCATTACGCATATAGGATGACTAAATGAAACACATAATGCAACTGTGATCCCGAAAATTCCATTATTAATTTACCTTATAACGCTTATTGGTATCATGATTAATACTACTTATTCTCTGTCTATCTATCTATCTATCTATCTATCTATCTATCTATCTATCTATCTATCTATCTATCTATCTATGTATCTATCTATCTATCTATCTATTTAATGTATACAACTTAACTTCTAATAGTTTGAATTCTTCCTATAAAGAAGGAGTTGCTTTCTCACAAAAAGAGTCCCGTCTACATTTGCCTTGAATGAAGATCAATGTATGTAGAGATGTATATCTGTTATCTTCCTGTTTAATTATTTCAATTCTTCCTATAAGGAAGATACTGGTTTCTAAAACAGAAACAAAAAGCTCATCATTGAAATTTGTATAACAAAAACGATGTGTTACATGTTGGACTTTAGAAAAGTCTTGCATATTTATATTCTTTAAATTTGAAACTGTATTTGTAAAGTCTGTTACTAACTGGTCACGTTCTTTGTTTGAAAGTGCCTAAATTTTTACGAGATTATCACATGGAAATTGAATATTATTGTCGAGTGCACGAAAAATTAAAGATATTTCACTTAAAATTGAGATAATAATTCAACAATTTTCAAAGAGAGTTTCACATTTTTAGGTGGCTAACTTCTCCAAGTTTATACAAATATCCATATTTTTCTCAAACATCACTATCAGGCCTGTTGTGTTTGAACTTGACGGAAATTTTGACGAGAATGTCCCGCCAATATTTCTTGCGTTGAGACAGATGTAGTCATTGTATTTGTTTCAGGACATGCTTTCTTACTGAGAGCCTTACATATTGTTTTCACATGAAAATACATGAAAATAATGCTGCATGGAAAAGTGTTATCTTAATGACGTTTTTGTCAGCTGTTGGACGTGTGTATTTGGATTAGCTCCAAGTCGACTCTCCCACAAATTGGTATACAACCAGCTCCACCAAGATCGACCCTGAGCAGGAAAGCAGAAGAAGCACTCTATGGATGAGATGAAAATCGCAGTTAAGATATCGAAGATCAAGCCTGAAGTCATGATGGGTGCTGCTGCTGATTGTTTCTCTTGGAGACAGCTCAGTTCCGATGAGTGTTCCTTAGCTGAAGATGTAACAGAGCCAAATGTATGCAGAGGTAACAAGGAGAGATGTTGCAATAATTGCTACCTCCTGTTTTCCTCACATGTAATAAAGCTAGAGGGTCTACAGTAGAAATTGGTCAACCATCAAAGATCACACCGTTAGAAAAGTGGACGCCATATTGGATCTTGACGGACAACCACAAATGTATGTATGACGCGCATCTATCTATCTATCTATCTATCTATCTATCTATCTATCTATCTATCTATGTGTCTGTCTCTTTCTCTGTCTGTCTGTCTGTCTGTCTGTCTGTCTGTCTGTCTGTCTGTCTCTCTCTGTCTCTCTATCTACATATGGATAATGGAGCTCTCCTGTCTCTCTGTCAGTGTATATACGACAATCAGTCTGTCCTTCATTATATATATATATATATATATATGTATATATATATATGTATGTGTGTGTGTGTGTGTGTATCTACAAATTTGTATAACGTTAATAAACATTGTATATTATAATAATGATGATGACAACGATGATTTGTTTATAACGGATTGTTATTTCAAATATTCTATTTCATTACAAGTGCTGCATGTTTAAATCATTCACCCTTGTTCACCTCAC
>NC_068991.1:5634760-5642007 GCF_001194135.2 Octopus bimaculoides | reverse complement strand
ATATTTATATGTATGTATGTATATTTAAAATATATGCATGTGTGTGTGTATGTGTGTATATATGTACATATATATATACAATGAAACATACACACAGACACACACACATATATATATATATAGCATATTCTTAACACAAATGTATACCTTGAGCTACCTAGAGGACTTCATATTGAATATAAGCAAAGATGATACATTCTATGTATACACAGCTGCACACAAACACACACACACACACACACACACACACACACACACACACACACACACACACACACACACACACACACACACACACACACACACAAATACACACATATATAAATGTGTGTGTGTGTATATGGGAGTATCCACGTTCTCTCTGACTGTCTTTACCCTAACACATCACCAAGAGCTCATCTTTTCACATAATATATGTCTGTTATCCGTGTTTTCCAAACGATTTATTGATACTACAGTAGTATCCTAGCGCTATATTGCTCTCAACTTGTAAATATATAATGTACTGTAGCTGCTAAATCATCATGCCATGTTGTATACATTCATACGTTGCGATACACTCACGCTTACACAGACACATTCACACACAAAAATATATACATTAAAACATTTGTATATATATATATATATATATATATATATATATATATATATATATATATATATATATATATATATATACATATGTACATTTATATATATATAATGTATATATACATATGTGTATATATACAAATATATATACATATGTAAGTATGCATATATAAATATATATGTATTCATATATTTATATATGTCGGTGTCTTTATATGCTCATATGCATATAGATGTAGTATTAGTGCTTGTGTTTGGATGTATGTGTGTGTGTGTGTGTTGTTATGAATTGTTCTAGTTCACCAGTCCCGTAGGATTTGTCGATTAACAAGGCTCGGTAATCCCTCTTGGAATGATGTCGAATGCAATTAATGGTTCTGGAAAGAAACAGAAAACGAAAAGATTTTCAATTAAAGAATTATGAGGAACACACAGTGAAATATTGTCTGTGAGACAAGAACAACAGCAACAACAACGACAAAAACAATACTAACATCAGCAATAACAGCAACCACAACAATGACAACAACAACAGCAGCATCTTTCACTTTAACCCTTGCTTGGAGGAAAGCTCTATACAATTGCTTGATCTGTCAGAAATAATAGACAAACTTTTCCCGAAAATAAGTTCACTATAAAGCCTTAGAAATAAAATAAAAAGCGATACCAACTATGCTGATAAATTATAAACAAAAGTAAAATATTAATTAAATGATATTATCAAAATTCGTTGTTATTTCCATACATGCAATAAAGTCAGCCTCTGCACTTGTAGATTTGGGAAACGTCTTGGTTTGCGTGTGCATATGAATGCACATATATCTTAATGCTACTTGTTTCTAGTTATGAACGTCATCTATTCATCCTTTGATCTCTCCAATAGTATAAAGAGACGTAAATTTTCATGTTGGTATAAAAAATCAGCACGTGTGGGCGTGCGTGCGTGCGTGTGTATGTGTATATGTGTAAACAGGTAGAAAATGCAGTTATAAGTCAAAATGGAACGATAAATCTTAGCTGATATCTACGAGAGGTTTTATCATCTCTTTGTGAAGGCCTGCTGGGAAATATCCTCAAATTTAGAGTCCGCTAAAGGCATTCAGGCTTCCAAGAATGAAGAGGAACTAGAGTTTGTCCGGAAGCACGTAGCAAAGACTAGATTAATAACTAGGAGCAAGTGATGATGCATCGAATATTCGCTAATGGCAGAATAGTCCCGTGGTAGTCACGTGTTCTGCTATTATGAGTATGTAAAACACAAATGCAGAGAAGCATTAGATTGTTGCAGGGGGGGATTTGAAGAATTGTTAGTAAGAGAAAAAAGACAATAGGTAAAACATTTTGAGAAGCACTGGCATATATGATTGCTTCGTAAACAGACTATATATGGCATATTTGGCAGTGTCTTTACCATCATCAAATCATACATAACGGGAAAAAGTTTTGTCGTCAGCGGTCAATTCCTTGATATTTATAACATCAATTCGGCGATGACCGAGATATTTGCAGAGGAAACTACAGTCTTTCTGTATTATTTACCGGACAAAATTATAAGATTCCTACATTAATATATTTGCGAGGAATATCGAACTTGTAACCTTGTTTTTAAGAACGTCACATACCTGTGTTTAATGGGAAATACTTTTAGTTATCTAATTTCGTGAAATGGAAAATAAATAGGTTTATATATTTAATGACTCCAAAACCTATATCACGAAAACCTACATCTGATTTTATTTCAATGGATGGCAGCTTGAAAATTGTCTCCTTTAATGCACATACGTCTTAAATTCTCACCTGATTTGAGATTGGACTTTCATATTACTTATGTTATCAGGGTGTCACTTAGAATGGCAGACTCGTTCTATCCCCGGGACAAGTTCCTAACATCTGAACTCTATCGTCTCTCTACAACAGCCAACTCAATCCAAAAATGAAGTCGAAGAGACAGTCGAAGAGACAGTTGATGAGTTCTTTATGTTCTTACAACGGACCTGTCATCAACAGAATATTGCAGACTTGTTCTATTTACTGTGACTCTCAGAGACCGTTTTCAGTTGGACTTCATTCCCTGGCTCCACCAGTTCCACAATTTTCACCAGAGCTCGGTTTATCAAATTTAGTAAATCTTATTCGTACTTTCCGGTTATCTCTCAGAAACGCTACGATTTCCACGAACAAATCTTTACCCACCCACAATACTTGATTTGTGGAAGAAACACACCCCCTCTCCCTCTCTCCATTCTTCGCCTGCAGGATATTATCATGATTTCTTTGAATTTAGGGTTAATAAGTACTTGGTCTAATATTAGTGTTTTCCTTATCGTAATGTTTTTATCGGCTCTTTTTATGACCATCTCATTTTACATAGTTTTATTAGTTTCTTTATTACCATCACACCTTATTTTATTGCTATCACTTATATTAGCACCTCATTATATTACCTATTATCGTTCTTTATTTACTTTCTAAAATATACGCTGCATATTTCTTGTGGAAGTTATGTTAATCCTCAGTGTTCTAACTCTAAAAATGGCCAATGGACCATACTTTGGTGATTTCGAGTAAAAATAAGTTTGATATCAGAAAATAGAATAATCAAAATATGTCGTCCTTAATTTTAAGACGTATTGAGATAAAAATGTAGGATTGATTTTAACTCTTCCTCAAAATGTATGTAGGTGTTGGTTATATGTGTCTTTAGGGGTTCTTTATAAGCGCCCTTTAATTCATCTGAATTGCTGAATACCATCGTTGTGTGATATATTTGTTTCATATGCCACCACTTTAGAGAGGCCGGTTTGTTTATGTCCCCATAACATAGCGTTTCGGCAAAAAACTACCGATAGCATAATTACCAAACTTAAAAAAGTAAGCATAAATACTGGGGGCAATATGTCTGCCTAAAACCCTTTAAGGTAGTGCCCCAGCATGGCCCCGTTCAAATGATTGAAACAAGTAAAAGATAAAAGAAATACAAACGTTGTTTCGAGTCACTCCTATGACACTAACGAATATAATGCAGGCATTTATACCACTGAGCTTTAAAGCATCGACAAACAGACAGATAATGACTCATACGCATACTACGAAAATAAGTGAACACATATACACACACACGCGCGAGCGTGCGCATGCGCACACATATTTATGTATCAAAAGAGAGCAAATAAAACGAGTCTATTGAGTTTATATTACTAAGGGCGAGAAAGGCTTGTGGTTTGCGCAGTGACTTTTACTAAATGGATAAAGGAATTCTTTGAATGGTAAATGATCAGAGACGAATATATTTTAGGATTTAGACCATTGCAGACAATCGTTTGCCTCCGTTTCATGTTCTCTCTCTCTCCCCCTCTCTCTCTTTCTGTCTTTCTCTCTCTCTCACACACATCATTCTCGCTCTCCCTTCTATAGGAAAACCGTGTCTTAAAGATTTTCGACTAAATACGATTATAGTGCTGCAGTATGCGGCCATTATAATTAAATTCGAGACAACTTCTGCAGCAGCGATAGTTAATTAATCTTTTAAATTAAACTAGTTAAATTTATCACTCATTCCAAGACACTCGTTTGCCATTCAGTTACAAACACTAATAAACAATCTTTGTCTTTCGATTGCTAATTTCTCCTCTATGGTCGCCGGTCCCACAGACGATTGCAGTGACAGTCAAACTGACGGGTTTTCCAGACCAAGATTAATAAAATTATAATTTGTTCGGCGAAAAGGGAAGAAATTTAAAGACAAAATATTCCAATGATAATTTCCGCACTTTTCAGGGCTTCAGGATTTCACCGTGACCCTGATATGGTGGCTAATGGGTGGTATACCTTGCCAATGTGCAACCCGGGATTTTCTCCGGGACTACTTAATGAGTATTTCCAAAAAACTGGGGACCCCATGGATGGCAGTTTTCATCACCACGCAATGAAGAATATGAAACGCCAAATAATGAAGTACGTTCTAACATACTTAATGTGGTGGGGGTGGTAGTGGGCGGTAGGGGTGGTTTCATTAATTAAGACCACTCCTCTGTGAAGGAGAGGTAAATATTGCTGAATAGTGATTAACAAAACCAATCACTAGGAAGGGAGCTACTAAAAATAATTACACCAGTTACCTTTTTTGCGAAGTACAATGAAATACGATATGTAATGGGATACATGTTTTAGTAGTGAAGGGAAGATCTATGGAAACTTAGGACATGTTCCAGGCTTTTTAGATCTCCTTAGCGAAGCAGATTTATTCAGGTTTTTGCTAAAACAGGGGTTCTCAACCATTTTCTTACTTCTGGACCCCTTTTATTCTTACTTCTGGACTCTAATAACCATTTGATGTCTAAAAAAATTCTTGTTGTTATAATTAAATATTATTAAGAATTGTATAAAAAATATGTTAAAACAGTTTACGTATTGTAGAAGTGCAACCGATTTATTGCACAGAAATCTTAAGAATAAAATTCTACATGGAACCACAAGAGTCATATGGACCCACCCCCACCCCCCACCACGAATCGCCCGGACTCTTAAAGATCACATACACTGCGGTTGAGAATCACTGTGCTGAGTCAATGGAGAGAAAGTAATGTACTTACCACGAACTTGATCTCACTTTGTCTGTCTCTCATTTATAAGGGACCAGGTTTTCATTCCTCTCTATATCGCTTATTCACTTTCAGAAGGGAGAAATAGAAAAGAGGGAGATAGAAAGAGGAAGAGACAGAGATAGATAGCAAAAGAAAAAAAAGAACGAAAGAAAAGAAATGAGAAAAGCAAGTCAGAAAGAAAGATAGAATGAATGTACGAATGAAAGAATGAAAGGATGAACGAAAAAGAAATATTACAGAAAACGGTTTAATATTTATAACATGAATAGCAACGAATAAAATCAACGAGAAATAAACCTACGAGACAAAACAAATCTCTCTCAATGTCTCTCAGTCTCTCCCTCTCTCTTTCTTTCGTGCTCTCTGTAGCTCATCCCCTCTCTCTCTCTCTTACAAACACACACACACACACACACACACACACACACACACACACACACACACACACACACACATAACAGGAGATTTTAAGGGGACTTAATTCAATGGATGGATTTGAATGAACTACCTTCGTAAAATCACAAAACATCTACAAACATTATCCTCACCTTTATACAGTAGATGGTGGCACATGCATCGCCATAATCACAAGCAATATAGACTAACAAGGAAGTCTGTCTCTACGTTGAGGCTAGAAGGACACATTGGATAGTGTAGTCCTAGTACATATTGTCTGAACCAAGAATAAGACGCCCATCAGCGGAAACCACCTATCTATCTATCAATCAATCTATCTATCTATCTATCTATCTATCTATCTTATTTCTTTACTACCCACAAGGGACTACACACAAAAGGGACAAACAAGGACAGACAAACGGATTAAGTCGATTATATCGACCCCAGTGATTAACTGGCACTTAATTTATCGACCTCGAAAGGATAAAAGGCAAAGTCGACCTCAGCAGAATTTGAACTCAGAATGTAGCGACAGATGAAACACTGCTAACGGCGTGCTAACGTTTCTGCCAGCTCACCACCTTTCTCTCTCTCTCTCTCTCTCTCTCTCTCTCTCTCTCTCTCTCTCTCTCTCTCTCTCTCTCTCTCTCTCTAACTATTTGTCTGTCTCATTAGCTGTCTATCAATGGTATATTAGCGTCCATATAAACACAGAATCTTACAGTCGAGTCTAAATGAGTTGCTCCCGTTAGAGCAACGATCGAGAATTTAGTGTCGAAATTTTAGTTATCACCAAAATTAACTTCTGTGCTGGGAATGCAATAAACATGCATTAAACTTGCAGAAGCTAATGAAGTGCAGCATTCATTAAGTTGGTTGCACAGAAATTCAGAATTCCTGAATGTAATCTTCAACCATATCAGAGTCATTTAATAAATTTATTTATTTATTCTACGTTTTGTATGGAATCTTACATAAAGTAACGTTCATTCATCGTACAAAACACATACTCATGAGGTGTGGTCCCTGGAAGGTTTCGAAGAAAGGGCAAAGGTCAGAAAGGAATATAATTCCAAGAGAAAAGGGCGTAATAACATTATTTCGAAGGGTGCGCTTCTTTTTTTAGAGGTACACATGCCCCTTAGGCTCCACCTTGGGTCCGCCCCTGCATACATATCGATTTTAAATTTTGTCACAAAGCCAGCAGTTAAGGGGTAGGAGTACATCGACCCCAACCACGAGCCCGGTGGTATTTATTTTATCGACCCCGAAAGGATGAAAGAACAACGTCGTCCTCGGCGGAACTTGAACTCAGAACAGTATTTGTCCGGCTGCTGCTAGCTTCGCGCCTTAATACATACATATATATTCTTTTATTCTTTGTTTCAGTCATTTGACTGCGGCCATGCTGCAGCATCGCCTTTAGTCGAAAAAATCGACCCCAGGACTTATTCTTCGTAAGCCTAATATTTATTCTATCGGTCACTTTTATATATATATATGACAGGCTTCTTTCAGTTTCCATCTACCAAATCCATTCACAAGGCTTTGGTCGACCCAAGGTATGATAAAGTAGGACAGAACCCGGAACCATGTGATTGGGAAGCAAGCTTCTTATCATACAGCCATTTACATATATATATATATATA
>NC_068991.1:5633465-5634283 GCF_001194135.2 Octopus bimaculoides | reverse complement strand
ACAATCACCATCGCCACCACCATCACCACCACTACCATCACCACTACCGCATACACCACCACCACCATCCTCACCACCACCATCACCACCACCACCATCACCATCACCACCACTACCACATACACTACCACCACTAACATCACTAACATCATCACACGACGACGACGTATGTACGTCCGCGGAAGTGTGTACGTGTGTGTGTGTGTGTATGTGCTTGTGTGTGTGTTTATGTGTGTGTGTGAGGTGCTTGTGCTTGCGTATACATGTGAGTGCGCGGCTGTGTTAAGCGCCGCTGTCTGTGTTGATGTCTAGCTGGCGAAATTGCAGCAAGCTATTGCGAAGACATTATGAAAAAGTGTGTAAATATCTCATTTGTATCAGATGAATTGCGTTTTGGGTGGGCGCCAAGTATTAAGACGGGTGGAGTGAAGCGCGAAACCGATTCCCTCGTGTATCGGAACTTCTATAAACAGTTGGGACTTATCAAAGAAATTGAAATCATGCCGACACAGCTTTGACGGATTTCTTTCTGGTCATGGAATCGGCAGATCTATAGACTGAACTCGGCAATATATTATATTAACTTTTGTCGACATCTATCTCTCAATCTATCTATTATACATACATACATACATACATACATACATACATACAAAATCACATGCATATATATATATGTATATGTGGGGGTGTGTGTATGTGTGTATATACGCATGTACTTAAAACGCATGTAGCCATAAATCAATTTGCTTGTCTATATAAACATCTGTCTCTATGCCCTATCCCTCTCATTACCTATATATATATATATATATATA
>NC_068991.1:5630312-5633099 GCF_001194135.2 Octopus bimaculoides | reverse complement strand
TGAATTAGATCAGAATAGGATGTGAAAACAAGGAAATAACAACACAAAAACAGGTTTTGCTCTCTGACGATTTAATGACTCTCTTTGCCCACCGTAAGTTGCTTCTTTACTTACCAACCCTGGAAAGATGAAAGACAAATCTGACCTTGGAAGAGATTCTACTTAATCACCCCCCCACCCCACCAGCACAGTTTAGATCCGCTGTTGAAACCTCTCTAGTAACGTTGTTAATCCCAATTGGAAAAGGCATGAGTATGATACGACTACCTCTCTTTCACATTCTCTCTCTCTCAACTCTTTCTCTTTGTCTTAGATCCAGACAACATTTCATTAATTCTCGTTCCTGGCCCACCACACAAATATAGTAGAAGAATCTAGCAACTGTTTCGACGGAGAGTACTTCCGGCGTTCAATTAACGGAACTGTCTACAGTGAGGCATGGAAGAGTGCGGTGATATTCGACAGAGAGCTCGATGTGTTCCTCTCAAAAAGTGTTTGAGAAGGATTCTGAGAACGTACTGGCCAGTTTGTTTTGTTGTAAAGAGATGCCACATTGCATAATGTAGTCTTAATTATACTGTGTTTGAAGTAAAAAAAGTACTGAAGAAAGAATAGATGGTCACATCTGGAACTCCCTGAGTGATCGAGGGCCTAAAGGAGAAGAAGAAGGAGAAGAAGGAGAAGGAGAAAGAGAAGAAGAAGAACAACAACAACAACTTTCAGTCAATTAGCTTTATAATATTTGTTCCTTTTATTATAGTGTGACCAAATGGTTAAGAAGTTTGCTTTGCAACCAAGAGATACCGGTTTCGATCCCATTCGGCATCTTAGGCAGTTGTTATTTTCTGTAGTCTATAATTTGAGTGAGAAATTTGGAAAAAAGGAAACTGTGCGGAATCCCAAAGGATGGATTATACTTGTGGTTCAGAAGGTACAGCCTCGCCATTCACACTGTGCCATGCTGATTCTACATAAGAAATACTTTAAGGTGACGCGTGTCTGTGGAATACTCAGCCGCGTAGACGTCAATTCAGGGGGCAGGTTATTCAGTTAATCGAACAACAAGAATCTTCACTGTCGAACGACGGAGATCCGCTACCACCACCACCACCACCACCACCACCACCACCACTACCAACACTACTGTCATTACTATCACCATCATCATCACAAACACCACCATCATTATCGTTAACACCATCACCAACATCACTACCACCAATACCATCACTAACTTCCTCACCACTACCGTCACCACCACCATCATCCTCCCCACCACCACCACTACTATCATCATCATCATCATCATCATCATCATCATCACTCCTATTCGTGTCACTATCACTGTTTCTGCTATTGAAAAAGTTTTTCCTTTTAATTAAGTCCCTTTTCCTACCGCTCTTTTGTCAGATGTACATCTGCCATCTTTAGAATTTCTCTTTCTCTTACTGTCTTCGTCTCGCAGTCTCCCTCCCTTCCCCCACCTCTCTATCTCTTTCTCTCTCTTTCTCCCACTCGGTCTTTGTCTCTCGTTCTTCTTACTTCTTCGTCTTTAATATTGCTTTCGTTAACTGTTTATCAATCCCGAAAGAACTGCATTTTTTCCCCTCCAACTCCCCTCAATTCTTTCTTTTCTTCTCTCTTTTTTGTTCTTTCTTTCTTTCTTTCTTTCTTTCTTTCTTTCTTTATTTCTTTCTTTCTTTCTCTTCGCTCTGTCTTTCTCATTTTCTTTCTTTCTTTCTTTCTTTCTTTCTTACTTTCTCATTTTCTTTCTTTCTTTCTTTCTTTCTTTCTTTCTTTCTTTCTTTCTTTCTTTCTTTCTTTCTCATTTTCTTTCTTTCTTTCTTTCTTTCTTTCTTTCTTTCTTTCTTTCTTTCTTTCTTTCTTTCTCATACACCTCAACATATGCCTCTCCTCTTCCCACCACAACCACACCCCACAAAGCCCCTCCCTTTCAACGCATCATTCATTCTCCAACCTTCCTCTCACTACCATCATTTACATCTCTTTCACAACGTCCAATATTAATTTCTCCAAAACCACCCTCCTTTACACAACCTACACTCTCTAATTCACACCCTCTCTCTCTATTAAACTACGTATTCTCTCTTCTCCCCCTCCCTCTCTCCACCTCATTCAGTCTCTAACACCCTCTCTATTACATCCTTCACTTTCAAATACTCCCTCCCTCTTCTACTCTTATATCTCTCTCCATTTCTCTCTTAACCCTTTCATTGTCAAACATCACTTGCATTAAACCTTTCCTTCTCCGAATTCCCCCCTCTCTCTCTTACACCGTTCATTATCTTCTTCTCACTCTCTCTCTCTCTCTCTCTTCCCTTATTGCCTCTTCAAATCTCCATCACACTCTTTTGCGCGCGCGAGCGGGGGGGTCCCTCTTATCCTTCGTTCTCTATTTCTTCCTTTTTCTGGAGATTCCATTCTTAACATATCTATCCTAACATTTACTAACCAAACCCTCCGCTATACAAGCTTCCTTCTCTCATTACATTCTTTATTATCTACTCCCTCACCCCCTCTCTCTTTTTAAAGCTTTTTCTCTAACTCTCCCTCCCTCTCTCTCACACCATCATTCTCTATCTCTCTCTTCCCCTCTCTCCCTCTCTGTCAATCATTCATTCTCGAAATCTCTCTCTAGGCTTTAGTTTTTAACTCGCCATCTCTGTACAGCCCGCTTTCTCTAAACCCTCCTCTCACTACATACTTCATTATCTAACTCATCTCTCTTCTCCCCCTCTCTCTCCTCCCCCTCTCTCTCCTCCCCCT
>NC_068991.1:5629010-5629876 GCF_001194135.2 Octopus bimaculoides | reverse complement strand
TCTTCCTCCCTCTCTCTTCCTCCCTCTCTCTCTTTCTCTGAACCCTTCCCTCACTAACCATTCATTATCTAACACATTTCTCTTTCTCTCTCTTCCTCCCTCTCTCTTCCTCCCTCTCTCTCTTTCTCTCCAAACCTTCTCTAACATTCCATCACTCCCGCCTTCATTCTCGAACTGTCCCTCTCTCTAAACCCTCACTCTCTAAACCATCCCTCCTCTTTCTACTTCCAACATTCTCTAGCTTCGCTTTTCACTACCCCCTCCTCCCTCCATACCTCTTTTCCCTCTCCTTATATCTCTTCTCTCTCCAACTACCACTCTCTATTCCACCTCACCATTCTCCTAACTACAGCGATTTCTTAACATCTTTACGACTCATTTAACTCCATTCTGGTTCTTGAAATATTTTCAATCACTAACTTTCCTATAACACACACACAAACACAACACACACACACACACACACACACACACACACACACACACACACATACATGCTCTCTCTGTCTCTCTGTCTCTCTGTCTGTCTGTCTCTCTGTTTCTATCTCTCTCTATGTGTCTCTCTCTCAGAAGCTCAAATATACTCTTACCCTCTCTCTCTGTTTCTTCTCATCACATTCAATAATGTTTTCTGTCCCATTATAAAACCACATACACACATGCACACATACTTTCTTTCTCTCTCTTTCTCTCTCTTTCTCTCCCCCTCTTTCTCTCCCCTCTTTCTCTCTCTCTCTCTCTCTCTCTGTATATATATATATATCATTCTCTTTCTCCCTCTGAAGCTCTAATATACTCTTTGCAGTCTCTCCGTGTCTCTTGTTCTCACTTTCAATAATGTTTTCTATCCCATTATGAAGCCACAC
>NC_068991.1:5627402-5628290 GCF_001194135.2 Octopus bimaculoides | reverse complement strand
ATATATATATGCACATACATATGCATATATATGTATGTGTGTATATCTATCTATCTATCTATCTATCTATCTATCTATCTATCTCTCTCTCTCTCTCTCTCTCTCTCTCTCTCTCTATATATATATATATATATATATATGCCTACATATAGACACGTTTTTATAAGTGTATATACAAACGTATCTATGTGTGCACACATTCATACACTGATAAATGAGCATAAATGCTGGGGTGCGTGTGTATGCGTGTATATACATCAACCAATCTTCTTTAATTTTCCTCGTATCTTTCGTTTTTAACATGTGTCCACATCCCACACAATCCCCGCTCTGAAAGCTGCAAAAAAAAAAAAGCGTCACAATTGCTCTCAGACGCAAACATGGACGGACTCATACGAGCACAACAGATAAACGCTCTGCAACATATATACAAATATAGATGAAACACACAGCTAGATACACAAACACAAGTTCGCAGACACGCACACATGCACATAGACACACATGTACACGCACCGTCTTCGCCTCCACCACGACCACCACCGCCATCATCATCTTCTTCCACTTTCCAACGTCTTTCATTCATACCTCTTCAAATAAACTTAAATACTCTCTTTCTTTAACCATCCATCTCAATAACTTTCCTCCTCTTCCTACTACCCATCGGTACGCTTACACAAATTACGCACACACACACATACACACACACATGTACATATATACACCCATGCAAATACAAACATAGATGTCTCTGATACCACGCTTTTCATACGGACTGTTTGAATTTGCAAGCTTTCATGAACAAAGAGTTTACAAGAAATGGCGGCGCTTTATGTAATTGAAAGTGATGTGTAAATTTGCGCATGCGCTGACATTGCCGACACTTTT
>NC_068991.1:5623909-5625200 GCF_001194135.2 Octopus bimaculoides | reverse complement strand
GTGTGTGTGTGTGTGTGTGTGTGTGTGTGTGTGTGTGTGTGTGTGTGTGTGTGGTTGCGTCCCTGTCTGTCTTTCTGCATGAATTCTCTGATATATGATGTTTTCTCTGTCTATATGTCTATCTTGAAATGCGTCTATCTATATAATTATCTGGCCGCTTTTCTGCCTGTCAGTCTGTTTTCCATTGACCTAACATATCTATCTACCGTTCGACCTATCGATTTGTTTGTCTGTCTGACAACCTATCTTTATGTATGCCAATATATCCCACCCGCCTATCTCCCTTTACTGATCTCTCTCTCTCTCTTCTCTCTCTCTCTCTCTCTCCCTTTCCCTCTCTCTCTCCCTCTCTCCGTCTTTCTCTCTCAAAATCCCTCACACTCTGTCAATCCAGTCATCTCTCTTCATATCATTTTTCTTTCTTTCTTTCTTTCTTTCTTTCTTTCTATCTTTCTTTCCTTCTTTCTTTCTTTCTTTCTTTCTTTCTTTCTTTCTTTCTTCCTTTATTTCTTTCTTTCTTTCTTTCTTTATTTCTTTCTGTCTCCCTCCTTCCCACTCACTCAGTAGGTCTCTCTACGTCTATATCCCTCTCGTTGTATCTTCCTATCTGTCTACCTATCTATCTATTTTCATTTGTATATATATGTATATGTGTATGTATGTACACACACACACACATACACATGTATACACACACACACACGCACACACACACATATATATATATTATCTAAAACATTTTGATTCAACCCCATGCTACTTACACGCACACGCACACATACACACACAAATATCATTGTGTGTGTGTATATATATATGTATATATATATATTTGCATATATATATATATATATATATATATATATATATACATACACGTATGTATATATGTCTATCTATCAATTTTTTTCTATTTTCTTTTTTCTTTCGAAAACAAAAACCCTACTTTGTATTTTGTCCCCTCTATGTTCGGCCCTGTGTGGCTAATAAAGAAAGTTCTCTCTCTCTCTCTCTCTCTCTCTCTCTCTATCTATCTATCTATAGATATAATTTTTCAGCGGAGTAAAGTCACAGTGGTGACTCAAAGGGCGGGAGCTTCTGTATGCGATGCATCAATCACTTTGATAGCTGACCATCACGAAGCTGTAAGCCCTTGAGTAACTCATATAACTTTGTGCTCAGTAAAAATTACTCTATATTCTCTATATTCACTTCCTGAATGCTGTATCCACGAATCCTCGTTGCATACATACATACATACATACATACATACATACATACATACATGCAT
>NC_068991.1:5620199-5622699 GCF_001194135.2 Octopus bimaculoides | reverse complement strand
ATTATTATTATTATTATTATTATTATTATTATTATTCGAGTTGCGGGACTGTTCCATCTAGTTTTGTTTCAATACTTACAACGCCAGTATCACATTTCGAGTAGTTAACGTTGCCTAGTGATAGTTTCTGTTGCAAGTTAGGTTTAGGATCTTTAAAGGTGATGTACGGACTATTGGGAAAAAGCTGTGTTTCGTTGATAATATTTTTGTCGATTCTCCTATAGCTGCTTGTGATTGTATTAGATAAACTGTGATCGTATTCGTTTGAATATACTTCCTATAAGACTGTACGAAAATATGGTCGCAATGTTTTCCATTTTGTTTATTTATTCTATAAAGCGTTGTCTGTATTTGAACATTGTAGATTTCCAATTATTGAAACGAATTCCTCTTTAAACGGTCGCAATAAAATGTTATTTGATAGACACAATATTTCAATACCAATTTCAGTTTCGTATTTTGTCCGTTACAGTGTCTGCAGAAGAAATGTGCTAACCACCTGAATCTTCGTATATCGAAACTTTGAATGTGCACTGTTAACCACATCATATGTGATGTTAGCGTTTGAAATAAAAATATAAGAAAAGAGTAACACAAACCTAGACTACATGAGATCGTCCTGTAAAACCAAATTATTACCAATGCTACAATTCTGAAAGAACGCATAATAGTTCAAGAATCAAAATTCGTACAATTACATATGCTGATTACTAAAATGCTATTACTGAGAAATTGCTTCTGAAAGTTGTGTATTTTGCACAAGTATTTATAAAAGACCCGGATAAGGAATTTTAAATAATTTGGGAAAGGAAATTTATTTTCCAGCATGACGGCATATTGAATGACGGCGTATTTGAAGTAGGGATAGGAGCCGAAGATTTGACTGAAATCATCGCTGTCTTGGAAGGTTTCTTCCTTTCGCACTATACAAAGAAATTGCCTGGGGTCGAATGCGATCTTCATCGTTATATTGAATTACTATTCGCTAATTAACTAAACGTTTAACAAATTCATTAAGGAAAGGTTTTTCATTTATTAGGTGGAGGCGTGGCTCTGTGTCAAGAAATTTGCTCTCCAACCACACGGTTCCAAGTTCAGTCTCATTGCCTGGCACTTTGGGCAGGTGACTTCTTCCATAGCCTCATGCTGATCAAAGCTTTGTGAGTAGATTTCGTAAATGGAAACTGAAAGAAGCCCGTCGTATATATATATATATATATATATATATATATATATATGTGTGTGTGTGTGTGTGTGTGTGTGTATGTGTGTATGTATATATGTGTATATATAAGTATGCATACATACATACGTACATATATACATGCATATATATGTATGTGTTCGTGTGTATGTGTGTGTCTCTGCGCCAGTGTTTGCTTCCCTCACCGCTTGACAGCCAGTGTTGATGTGTATACATCCCTGTAACCTAGCGGTTCGGCAGAAGAAATAGGTAGAACAAGTACTAGGCTTTAAAACTAAGTACTGGGTGTCTAATGCCTGAAACGATTAAAAGATAGAAGCAAGGATAAAAGACTTAATCTTCAACACACGTGGATTAAAAAATCACCAAAGAACACCTGACGCTAATCCGGTGTACTACAAATGAAAGTCACACCTAATCCCAGAATCTACTAAACAAGTCTCCACATTATTAAACATTTTGTTATAATCAATTCTATCTGCTAAATATGGCGATAGTTGCAAACTGACGTTATCTTTAAAACACGTTTATATTGACAAAACAAATCGTTATGCAGTAATGTACAACCATTGTATTTAATAATGCAATAAAATATCCTGCATCTTGACTGTAGTATGAGAGCAGTAATTCGCTTTAATAACAACTTTGTCAAAGGTGTTCAGGTGAGAGGAATCCATTTTTTTTGTTTATGATTTTTGTCCCAACCAAGGTTTGATGCCATTGTAGCGTTTCTCCAAGAAAGTATTGGTTAATACTTGACATCCAGTTCATAAAACATAACTAAAATATGCACTTGATTCGCTTTGTTTTACAAAGCCCATCAACGCGATGCCCTAGCCTGACACCGTTCTGAGGGCCGAAACGAGTCATAATGATGCTCCACGAAGAAAGTCAAACCCCCTATTCTGTCACAATATACAAATTATACAGCCAAAATGGAATCTAGAATCAGCCGTAGTATGAATGTGAACTCTCAATGTAGAGTATTGAAAATATAACAAATAATATAAACTTCACTATTTAGAATGATAAATAAATGATAAATAAATATTTAGACAATGAAGCTATCCTAGTTTCCTGATTCCCTGAAATTCTTCCTGATTGATTGACAGAAATAAAGATATATATTGAAAGGTGAAAGCGCATTTGCTTTAATGATTGAAGAGATCATGAAATAGAGACGTGTTTATATATGTGTTTCTATCTATCTATCTATCTATCTATCTATCTATCTATCTGTCTCTCTATCGTGTACTTTTCTCTTAGTGGTAGGATCAGGTATATATATGTATATAT
>NC_068991.1:5616575-5619713 GCF_001194135.2 Octopus bimaculoides | reverse complement strand
ATATATATATATATACATAATTACATACATATGTATGACAGATTGATTCTATTTTTGTTTTTTTATGACATTTAATTCTGGAATAGTTTTTCAGCGTGATATTTAGAATATGCGTGAGATAAACATCAACATCTTTTACAAATTAAGAATGGTTACAGGTACAAGAGACCACAAGAGGAATACATTTGAACTTCAAAACAATAATTCCAACGATGTAGATTGTTAATTTATCTACGAGGGTATTGTATGTCTTTTAAAATAACTTCAAAATTTGGTGTTTAATCAATACTACGTGACTGTTGATAATTAATAAACAGTCACATGGTATTTAATCAATATTACGATAATCCAAGGCGGATTATTAGCACGCCAAACAGAATCATTAGCGCGCCGGACAAAATGCGTCGCGGAATTTCTTCCGTCTTCACGTACTGTGTTCAAATTCCGCCGAGGTTGACTTTGCCTTTTATCCTTTCGGGGTCGATAAACTAAGTACCAGTTGCGTACTGGGGTCGATGTAATCGACTGGTCCCTTCCCCCAAATTTCTGGGCCTTGTGCCTAGAGTAGAAAAGAATATTATCATAATCCAAAGGCGGTGAGCTGGCAGAAACCTTAGCACACCGGACAAAATGCTTCGCGGTATTTCGTCCGTCTTCACGTTCTGTGTTCAAATTCCGCTGAGGTCGACTTTGCCTTTCATCCTTTCGGGGTCGATAAAACAAGTACCGGTTGAATACTGGGGTCGATGTAATCGATTTAGCCCCTACCCCGAAATTGCAGGCCTTGTGCCAAAATTTGTAACTAATATCACGTGACTGCTTTGCCAATGCTCATTGTGAGTAGTGTATTAATATTTCACTTAAAGCTTTTACTTGTTTCATTCATTAGACTCAGGCCATGCTGGGGCACCCCTTTCAAGAGTTTAGTTGAACAAATCTACTCCGATAATTATTTATTTTTTGTAAAGAGTGGTTCTTATTCTATCGATTTCCTTTGCCGAAACGTTAGGTTACGTGGACATAAACAAACCATGAGGTGTGAATTGGACACACACACACACACACACACACACACACACACACACACACACACACACACACACACACACACACACACACACACACACACACACACACACATGTATACATAGATATATGTAAATACATGCGTAAATACATACATAACTATATCACTCATAATATACATATTTTTTATCCTTCTCGCTCTACAAGAAACACCTCCTCCTCCTCCTCCTCCTCCTACTACTACTACTACTACTACTACTACTACTACTACTACTACTACTACTACGCAATGAATGTCTTCGCAAGATGTGTCGTCTGCTTCTTTCAGTCAGTTTCTTCGCTGAAATGTTTCTACGCCAATGTTAGTTTTTTTTTTACATGCCTTATCATGCTATCTTTTCCTGAAAGTTGTCAGTGAATGTATAGTATATTCAAAATAACAACAAAATACATGTACTTTTAAATATTTCAGAAGAGTTACGCTCAAGAAAAGATATACAGATTATTCCCGAGTTATTCTGTTTATTGCATGGTGTCAAATCATATCACTATCAGTATTTATCGGTCTTCCTGTAAACAAAAACATTTATCAATCGATTTATGTCTCTTTATGTGACTTTTACAGTAAATTTATTTATTTCAATGTCAGTCAATCAGCATTTATATATTGTTTCAGTTTTATTGTGTATTTACTTAAATATACTGTCTTTTTCTCTCAATGTCTATCTCGTTTTCCTTATGTATGTGTATACGGCTTACAAATGTACGAGGTTTGTTCTGAATGTAGCGTAAACGTAGCCATCTCATCTCTTATGAACTGACATGAGTCGTGAAAATTGTACATGCCGGTCGTCAGCTCCTTGCTCTATTATAACTTTTCTTCCTGTCTTTATTCATTACAGGCAAATAATGAAGTTACAAGCTGATCGTGTAATATCAATAGCATGAATCGCTTCATCAATCAGTTTAAGTTTTCTTTAAAAACGTCCAAGGAAAGACGCATTAAACACGTTGAACACGGTTTTTGTTCTCACAAACTCTCGTGCTGCATTTTCGGCCAACAAACTGAAACGACGGTCAGTCCGTGACCCAATCCCGGTCATAAACATAAATGTCCCAACATAGCATTTCGTTTCTTCGCCTCAAAATTCCCTTACCATAAGTATAACAGTCATCGGAATATGGATTCATTTAATTAATTACGTAACTTCTTTCTGTCTAAGTCAAATACATGATATCGCAAGACCCGTTAGACCAAATTAATGCTAGAGATAGGGAAGCTGCAATCTTCAATTCCATGAGACCCTACACAAGCTTCAGTTTCAGAAATTTGTTCAAATCTGGATCTCAGATTTCAGATCGGTACAAACTCCTCAATAAATCTGGAATCCGCATAGAAATTTTTCGATTTTGAATTTTTTCTACCATTATCTGATCTGAAAACCGTGACTAATTCAGCAAGACGCTCTACCTAATGCACAACCAGATCACGCGATTTCAACGTCTCCCGGCTCTTCAGTGGTATACAAACAAATCTGGCGACCAGTGATATCTGGAATTTCAGTGAGAGTTCCGTATTTAGTATTAATATTGCTTCATTCACAAATAATAATATTTTAATAAGCTTCTTCGCTGTTTTTGATATCAGTGTCTCAACGGGCACATAAATTTCATATATCACTGGCAGTGAGACATGGCTATATGCGGCTACCGGATGTCTACCACTGAAGAGACGGGTCACGTTGAAATCACGCGATCTTGCAATTTCGGCGGCCATAGCGGACGATTCTCCTCTGCCAGTGTTATATATATATGTGCTTTTTACCATACCTCTATATTAGAGATGCTTTCAATAACGCAATATTCGGTACTCGAACTATACATCCACGTTAAGTTGGATATCAAGACTGCCTTTATATATATATATATATATATATATATATATATGTGTGTGTGTGTGTGTGTGTGTGTGTGTGTGTGTGTGTATATGATATAGATATATGATAAATTTAATATATAAAAATATTTGTTTTAATTTTTATTACAGTTAAAACATAAACACTTTTGTAAAAGGAAAAAAGACCAACAAAAAAACACAAATATTATTACATA
>NC_068991.1:5613260-5615047 GCF_001194135.2 Octopus bimaculoides | reverse complement strand
TGGATATCAAGACTGCCTTTATATATATATATATATATATATATATATATATGTGTGTGTGTGTGTGTTTTAATCGCAAATAGCGGAAACGAGTATCACAAATCTAATACAGCTAATAGTCTTGTCAAAATTCTGATTTCCGGTTTCTTTTCCTCCTGTAAGCTATCTAGCTGCAAATTAATCTTTCTTTCAATTGTTAAAATGCAGAAAATCAGACGAGATTTAACACTGCTTATTTGTAATATTCAATTGTTTGACTAAGCCTGTTATTTAGAATTTTGCCTTTGAGGCTTAACTCCAGGTTACTCGTGACTGACCACATTCATGGCGAAAGGAATTCTACGTTCCGTCTTATTCTAGGGCAGTAAGGTGTGAATTGAGGAAACTATGTGTGAAAGCGTATGGCTAAGTGGTTAAGGGTATTCGGCTCACAATCATAACGTCGTGAGTTCAATTCCCTGTTGTGCGTTGTGTCCTTGAGCAAGAAATCTTTTTCAGGTTTTTCGAGTCCACTTAGCTTGTAAAAGTGAGTCCTCCCTACAATCCAAAATGGCTAACCTTATATACAGTCTGTGTCACGCTGATTTGCCTTGAGAAGTGAATTATTCAAACTGCACACAGTTCCTCCCAACACATGGCTATGATGCTCACCCACTACTTCTGGTCGTGATCAGAGATGCACATATCGTCAGCCACTAAAGGACATACTCAGCTGGTTAAGGTCAAACAACTGACCAGCAAATCTGTGATATTAAGCAGAATATTTGCTGTAACCCATCTTTTATACCAAGACAAAACAATGTACATGATAACACTTCCAATCAATTAAGATCAGAAGCCATGAGAGCCACTCCCTGGTACTGCATCTGGACATTATCATTATTATCATTATGATTACCATGATTATTATTATTATTATTATTATTATTATTATTATTATTATTATTATTATTATTATTATTATTATTATTATTATTATTATGCACACAGACACAATACATACATAGATGCAAACACACGTACACACACCATACACGCATAGATGCACCCACACACATACATACATACATACACCACGCACACATAAATGTACGCACACACAGATACACAGACACACACACACACACACACATACACATGGATTCATATCCGTAAATTTACCAGTATTCATCTTATCGAAATGTGAGCCCGAATATTTCTTTCGTTCTAAACATACGTACATGCAGTGGGAGCCGCTTAATGTGATTACTTTAGGACGATGGAATGAATTCACTGATGACCTTCGGCGAATAAACAGCTTATGACACGTAATTTGATAACAATAACCGGTTTATTACATTATCCGTAATTATTGTATTCGACTCTCATCTTCTGTGTATTCCATTTATGTATTATTCTCAGTAAATATTACTCTATGTATATATGTATGCATGCTTATATGTATGTACGTACGCATTTATGTATATAGGTACATATGTATGCATGTATGTACGTGCGTACGTACGTCAGTACGTATGTATGTATTATGTATGTATGTATGTATGTATGTATGTATCTATCTACCTGTCTATCTATGTGTCTGTCTGTCTGTTTGTCCGTCTGTCTGTCTGTCTGTCTATCTATCTATCTATCTATCTATCTATCTATCTATCTATCTATCTATCTATCTATCTATCTATTTCTGTATCTGTCTGTCTGCCAGTCTGTCGATCTACGTAAGTGTCCATTTGTCTGTCTTTTGTATATATGTATGTATATATATATATATATATATATATATATGTCTA
>NC_068991.1:5606255-5612910 GCF_001194135.2 Octopus bimaculoides | reverse complement strand
TATATATATATGCGTGTGTGTGTGTTTTCTTTGACCCTATATCTATCTATTTGTCTGTATAACTCTCTTTCTATTTATCTATCTATATTTTAAATTCCAGCACCACATACTCTTGCAAAACGTTCATAAACCGATCCCTCTCTGTCTCTGTCTGTCTGTCTCTCTTTCTCTCTCTCTCTTTCCCCCCTCTCTCTCCCTTACTCATTTGGCTTTTTCTCTTCTTTTTTTTCTGTCGTATCTACAGCTTTTTGTTATAACATGGCTGCCAATCGTTGAAAAACAACAGCTACAACAACAACGACAAAACCAGCCATTAACCACTAGTAAAAAATTAACAAAAATCAAAAAACACACATTTCTATCAATATATATTTGTCGTTTATATTTAAAATGAAATATGAATTAAAATATAATCTAATGAAATGAAATGCACTAAGAATTTAAAATAAAGACGTAAATGTAATAAATATGCATAAACCACAATAATATAATAAAAAAATTAATAAAACACGATTATAAAAGAGAAACGGAATGAAATTAAAGAGAAAATATGCAAAAAGAAAAAAAAAACAAAAAGAGTAGAAAAAATATCCAGCAAACGTAAAAAAAAGAACCCGCAAATAAAACAAAACAAATGAAAAAGCAAAATGAAAGAATACAAAAATCAGACATATTGAAATGTCCACATGTATTACATAATTATATTTCAAAATAACGTAATGGCAGTTAAAATGTGTTGACAGTCATTGCTTGTTTGTTTCCGAGTCGAAACAGGAATACTATCTGCACAAAAGCAAAACAGTAAAACTATATTTTATGTATATCAGAACCTTACCATTATACATACATACATGCATACATACATACATACATGCATACATACATGCATACATACACAACAGACCTGATATAATGATTTGGGGTAGTGAAGAGAAACTGTGCACAGTTGTGGAAATTAGCTGCTCAGCTGATGTAAGATAAAGCTGAAGATCAATGAAATAGGGAACACTATGCTGAACTATTGAGAAATCTGAAGTTACTTTATCCAGATTACAAGTTCAGGTTTATACCTGTAATTATTGGGGCCCTGGGATATGTAGCACACTGCCTAAATATGAATCTCGAGAAATTAGGCTTCTCAAAACCAGAAAGGAGAAGGCTAATTCGAAGACTATAGATCGAAAGCCAATGGCAGCTCAGCCGGAAGTCGAAGGCACAGCCGGAAGTCGAAAGCCAATAACAACCCAGTTGTTACCTTTTAGTGGTGAGGCATTTTCCCCTCCATATTTTTAAGAGATCATGGTATGTATACACACAGAGAGACAGATATATATATATATATATATATATATAAATACACGCACATATCTAAATATGTATATATATATATATAATATGTGTGTATGAGTGTGTGTGTTCCTTGCTATCATTTGACAACCGATGTTTGTGTGTGTACGGTCTCTCAACTTAGTGGTTCGGCCAAAGAGACCGTAAAATAAATACTAGGCTTCAGAAGAAAAAACAACAAATAATAAGCGGAGGGATCGATGCATTCGGCTGAAATTTTCAAAGCGAAGCCCCAGCATGGCCGCAGTACGAAATAATATAAAATAAGTTGTGGACAACGAATCACATTTTCTTGTATAAAAAAAAACAAAAAAACAAGGAGTCATGATTCTCTATTTTCGAGAATGACAGAGTGACTTATTCTGGAAGAATGAATGAGATCATTTTCCTCATCAAAAATTAATAACTGTGAGTGAATTATCTGTAAATAATTGATTTAGCTGTATCGAATGTCTAATAATATTGGTTATGCAGAAACAAACTGACAAGTTACAGAAGTAAACGAACTTAGACACTGATGTGAAGAAGCTCGCTTTGCAATCTCGCCGTTTTGGGTTCATTTCCACTGCGAGACATCTTTTGCAGATGTTTTTTTTTCTCCTATAGTTTCGAGATTTACGACTCAGGACGACTATCAAAGCCTTGCGAGTGGAAAGCACACGCAAAATACGTATTTTACGTGTGCTTTTCTGAGGGTTTGTATAAATGTTTTCCTTTAATTCGCCCAGTATGCTCTACAGTTGAAGCAAGAGCCATTAAACTAATCTAGAAATTGATCAATCTAGAACTATCTGAATTATTTTATGAAATTTTGGTCTCTCTAATTTTCCTGCTTTCAACCTGTGTATATTGAAATGAAAATAATAATAATAATAATAATAATAATAATAATAATAATAATAATAATAATAATAATAATAATAATAATAATAATAATAATAACAATAATAATCCTTCGTCCTAAAAGCACAAGGTCTGAAATTTTTGGGAGGGAACTAATAGATTATATTCGACCCCAGTACTCGAATGGTATTTATTTCATAGACCGCGAAAGGATTCAAGGCAAAATCAATCTCGGTGGAGTTTGAACGCAGGTCCTAAAGACGGGCAAAATGCCTCTGAGTATTTTGTCTGGCACGATTCTGCCCTCTCACCGCATTAATGATATTAATAATGGCAGTAATAACTCACCTAAGTTTACAAGATTAAGGCCCAACAATATCCCAACTTACATTACACATACCGCACACAACAGAGTATACACCAATATAGCAAGAGGCAGTAAAATAAAAACAACAAATTAACAACAACTAAAAACAGACTGACGCAGTACGGTTACAGGAAGAGTCTACACTGCTCCAATCTCTACAAAAAACAAGATAAAAGCAGAGGGCTGCTTACAATTTAGGAACACAAAGAAGCACCAGGTGTTTGTAGTAAAAACTTGCATGAAACGAACGAAGAAAAATATAATAAATTACTCAGAGGTAAACCTAAGTGAAGCTCATAAGATAAAGAAAGCAAAAACGTTATATATATATATATATATATATATATATCTTAAGAAACGATAAAGTACAAAGATGAAACGAACCAGCTACATTGAAACATAAAATTTAGACAAGAAGAAAACAACTTAAGATGTTAGGAAACAAAAGTTAAGATGGAAAAGGATTACCAAAATATAAATATAAAAAACGGTGAGAGAAAAAATAAACCACTCCAGGGCCTCTATTCTGTAAGGCCGACCAAAAGAAAGAAGTCAGATTGAAAGTAAACAATAACTGAAGAGCTCTTGGCTAAATGCAGAAATAAAAATGTCTGATACTAGCTGCAGAACAGCAGTGCTTAACTGCCACCACCTCCAAGACTAAAACAGCAAAAGATGATGCCAGCTTCATTTGAAGACAATGCAACCAATTCCGGCAGATGACTGCGTAATTTCCGGCTGCGTTTCAATACCCAAAAATATAGAGACACAACAGAGTCGACACTTCAAAGTGATAAACAAATAGATGGCATAAACAGGTGCAAAATAAGGTGCCAAAGAAAGACTTAACTACAACCTCCTTAAGTATGCCTATTCAACCATGTAATCCAGAAATAATTATCATTTGACCAAAACCATGTCCAAAAGGAATTGAAAAGTGTGTAGACATATTGGTTTGTCAGATAAATACTTCGCTTCTTTTATTTTCATTTTAATACTTTCCAATGTCATTTGAATTAAAAAAATATTTCTATTGTAACCGTTGACAGCACTAAGTAGTAATGTGTATAATTGCAGACACGTTACCAGTTCAAATATCCTTGAGGCTTATTTGAAACCGTAAGAAAGCCATTAATTGTATTTTGTCGTGGGAAAATTTTGTCGCTGGAGACAGATTGGTGTAAATAGGCTGAGTCAGTTCGCAGCGTTCCTGTAATGAAACTGTTCGGCGAATGTATTTCTCAGAAAGACAGGACAAAATATATTGAATGGTACTTCCATGGGTTGAGAAAGGCGTCAAGAATATTTGAACTGGTAACGAGTTTGCTTTTACTGTAGTGTTTTATGGTGTATTATAGCTGTACTCTACCTGTATAATCCTTGTTTTCAGACATACGACGATGGAGACCTAAGTAGAAAAGAACGGACGAATGTACCTGACAGCTCAACATAAGGATCACGAAACTGAAATAACAAGATCTGCAGTACGAAAGCAAAAACAGTATAGTCAGAATTGGAGCAATTGGTTTGTTGGTACCCCGAGTAAAATATACGGAACATACAAGTGATGCATGCTATCTGAAATTAGCTCTACTAAGTCCAGCCCATATCCCATGCCAGTTATAACTCAATGGAACAATGAATATATGATCGTTACCCAACAAAATGACTCAACGCGTATCCTAAACAACGGCAGCCCATTATTACTATACAAGCCGCCTATCACGGAAATCGTCTAGCAGTACATACATCTTTGTATAAATACTAATTGTATAAATAATAATAATAATAATAAGTCCTGGGGCCTATTTGCTGGACTAAAGGCGGTGCTCCAGCATGGCTGCAGTCAAATGACCGAAACAAGTAAAAGAGTAAAAAGAGTAACAACAATAACTACTTGGGCCGATTTGTTCGACTAAACCCTTCAAGGCGTTGCCCCAGCATGGTCGCAACCCAATAACTGAAACAAGTCAAAGGTAAAAAGAGAAAGACGAAGATACACCGTTCAGGTTAATGTCTTCCATTTTTAACAAAAGACCAACAATGTCTGATTGGTGGACAGCCATTAAGACTTTTCATTTCTCTCTCTCTTTGTTTCTCGGTAGTCCTGCGCCAAGTGGTTTCTTTTTTGTTTTTATATTTGTAAACCTCTGCTCCTGTTAAAAATAAATATTTTATGTTTGTTAATTTAGTGTTGTCCACATTTCTTTTCAGTCTCATCAAAGTCAACTATTGAATTAGCCACGCGCTAAACGTTTCATTATGAAAGTCGGATTAAAGATATGAAACTATTAACCCTCTGATAGACAACAAACTTTTCTCAAATTTGTTGTCAGGACAAAATTAAATAAAAATAAATTCTTTAAAAAACATAATTTAGTTAGACGTTTTTTTTTCCTTTTCACTTGTTGTCGCTTTAGTTTTCTTATTTGTTTTGAATCAATTTTGATGAGGTTGGGGACCGTTAGACCGAGTCAATCAAATTCAGAATATCTTTTTTGTTATTTTGTTTTTGGTATATATGTTTGAGATCTTACGTGTTTCAGTCATTAGATTGCGGCCATGCTAGCGCAACACCTTGAATAATTTTAGTCGAATGAATCTACACCAATATTTATCATTTGTTTTGCAAAGGCTGGTACTTATTCTATCGGTCAATTTTGATGCACAGCTAGTTTAGAGGGACGTAAACACACCAACACTAGTTGTCAAACGTTGGTCGGAAACGAACACACACTAATACATATATATATGACAGGCTTCTTTCAGTTTTCATCTACCAAATCCACAAACAAAGGCATTGGTCGGTTCGAGGCTATAGTGAAAGGCACTTGCCCAACGTGCCACGCAGTGGGACTGAACCCGAAAGCATGTGGTTGGGAAACAAAATTCATACCACATAGCCACGCCTGCACCTATATAAGAACAAGTTTTTATTTTATTTTATGATCGATAAATTAGATACCATTTGTATAATGGAGTCGATCTAATCGACTGCCCCCCTCCCCAAAAATTTCGGGCCTTGTGCCTAGAATAGAAAACAATAAAGAAGTCACTATTACTATTTCCATTTCCATTTTAGTTTGTCTGTCTTTACGTTCTGAGTTCAAATTCCACCGACTTTGCCTTTCATCTTTTCGGGGTCGATAAATTAAATACCAGTTACGCACTGGGGTCGATGTAATCCACTGGCCCCCTCCCACAAAACTTTCGTGCCTTGTGCCTAGAATAGAAAAGAATATTTCGATTTTAGTTCTTCTGTATTTACGTTCTGAGTTCAAATTCCACCGAAGTCGACTTTGCCTTTCATCCTTTCGGGTTCGATAAATAAAGTACCAGTTGCGTATTGAGATCGATCTAATCCACTGACCCCCTTATCCCTAGAATAGAAAAGATTATTTCCATTTTAGTTCTCAGAATCTTCGATTTTACTTGCTCCGGTAAATTCTGTAAGGGCGGACAGCAACCTGTTGCCAAAGGCCTGACAGGGTCTCTTTCCACAATACTTCATATCCAAGTACTAAGATTGGTATTTTTGAACAGTTCTTTCGGGCATGTTCTTCCCTCATGTCAGTTCCAAATTCTTCCACAAACCTGGTTGTTAATGCTCCCACTGCTTCCACCCTCCACACCTTCTCGGATGACAGTTACACTCTTCCTTCCCCTCATTCGTGGAATTTCGTCTTTTATCACTAGCTTGCATCTTTCTATCTTTTCCACCTCTTTGCCACCCGTCTGTGCGTCCCCAGCTATGGCAATAGCTTTAATCTTAGTTTTCTTTTTCTACTACTACTACTACTACTACTTCCTCCTCCTCCTCCTCCTCTTCTTCTTCTTCTTCTTCTTCTTCTTCTTCTTCTTCTTCTTCTTCTTCTTCTTCATCATCGTCATCATCTTCATCATCATCATCATCATCATCATATTTTCTCCTTTTTCTTTTCTTTTTCTTCTGTTCTTTTTCATTTTCTTCTCTTTTCTCTTCTTCTTCTTCTCCTCCTCCTCCTCCTCCTCTTCCTCCTCCTTCTTCTTCTTTTTCTTCTTCTTCTTCTTCTTCTTCTTCTTCTTCTTCTTCTTCTTCTTCTTCTTCTTCTTCTTCTT
>NC_068991.1:5605097-5606016 GCF_001194135.2 Octopus bimaculoides | reverse complement strand
TTTTTTTTTTTTTTTTTTACTTTATCTTCGACAGTATCGTCTTGACAGTCTGCGATCTCATTACAATTTTATTTGTGTTTAAAAACAACAACAACACCAAACAAAAAATAAAAAAAAAACCCGAAGCCAAAAAAACAATAAAAACAAACAAAAACACCACAGACCAAAATCTAACCACCCAATCAAAGTCTCTCCAACGAAATTATCAGACAGCCATTCAAACTATACTCACGTAGCTCTCCTGTCACACCCACACGTCACCACACTGTACGCCTGACCATTCATTGTTTTCTTCATAACTTCAACGAGTCGCGTTAAACTTCGTTTTTATCATCATCATCATCATCATCATCATCATCATCATCATTATTATTATTATTATTATTATTATCATCATCATCATCATATTTTATAGAAAATAACTATATTTTTTTGTGTCTTATATTCATTTTCAACAGACAGAATATGCCAAAAGTAACTCTAACTCTCTCTGTCTCTGTCTGTCTGTCTCTCTCTCTTTCTGTGTTTAGCTAACAAATAAAGAATTTAATGAAGTAATAATACAATTCACAATAATAATAATAATAATAATAATAATAATAATAATAATAATAATAATAATAATAATAATATTATTTTTATTATTAATAACAACAATACCTTATACTGATTTTATTAATACATTGTAATTTTTGCTGCAATGACGAACACAACTGTGTTTGCCTTGGGTATATTCAGTATATAGTTTGCTTTGTGTTGTTTCTATGTTTTGACTTCCCATTATTATTATTACTATTGGTAGTAGTAGTAGTAGTAGTAGTAGTAGTAGTAGTAGTAGTAGTAAGGCAGCTAGCTGGCAGAATCATTAGCACACCGGGCGAAATGCTTAGCGGTCGACTTTGCCTTTCATCTTTTCGGG
>NC_068991.1:5603209-5605018 GCF_001194135.2 Octopus bimaculoides | reverse complement strand
GAGATCGATGTAATCGACTAGTCCCTTCCCCCAAAATTTCAGGCCTTGTGCCTGTAGCAGAAAGTATTATTATTATTATTATTATTATTATTATTATTATTATTATTATTATTATTATTATTATTATTATTACTATTCATACAGCGAGCTGGTTGAATCGTTAGCACGCCGGGCGAAATGCTTAACGGCATTTCATTCGTGTTTACATTTTGGGTTCAAATGCGGCCGAAGTCGACTTTTTATTTAATTATTTCGGGGTCGATAAATAAAGTACCAGTGATAACTACGGACAAAAGATAACTACGGACAACTGCTTTGAAATCTCTCGCTTCTAAACCCAGATTATGAATTCACATTTATACCAACACTAATTTTGTGAATAAAATGCTTGTGATAATGTTAAGAAGCTGGGATTTTCAGAATAAAATCTAACCATCTAATTACAGATACAATCTCTAAGTGGAATTGTTAAAACATGCAAGACTTTTGTCAAATTAAAACCGTGAATTTGTTTTTGTTATCTACATTCCAAAGATGGAGGTTCTGTATCTTTGTTAAAAATTTAATCTTTCCCGACAGGAAGATTTCAAATATTTAAAAATACACGTTCATACATGTTCCACAAAAAATCATTACAAAACACAACGTGGTGATTGATGAGCAGGTAAGGGAGCAGAAAGTGGTCAAGAGCTGTACCGACCAACTCATCATCTTAAAGTGAAACTGCTCTACCGATATCTGTTTTGGCCTTATAACTAAAACCATCTACAATTCTATACCCAAGGCGGATTATCCCGATGGTAACATCGATGCCACACCGGAAGTAGAACGTATTTATTTCTTTTTAAAAATATCAAATATTAAATGGATTTGAACGCGAGTTGACCAAAGTTTAGGAAGTGGAAATTCAAAGACAGAAACTTAGGAATATCGCCGGATAATTCTGTACCCTTTTATTAGAAGTAGACTTAACCGGTCGCTCGATTTAATGCTAACGTCTGGTGCTTGCATGCTTTTAGCAGAGTTTGACATATTTTAATGTTACGCGTTATGTCATTGGATAATCTGCTACATTGCTTGGGGCTGAGTATTTTAGTTTTGTTTACAGGTAATTTACGTAACATTCTTAGTCTCTTCCATGATAGCAAGTGAATTACTGCTGTTGCCAAGGTTACACTTATATTGCATTACAATTCTTTCGATAAGGATGCCAATAAATACAAAATTCCTAACACAGATAAACAAAAAAAAAAAATTAACTACAACTGTCTTCATTCTAGTAATTTCTGCATGGAATACTTGTTGGTCGAAGCATCTAAAGTGTTTTCGTTGGAAAAGCAAATTTATAACGGACATTTCATAAGGAACACCCATTTGTAAACTCAGCATGTATCTATTTTGCTATCTTGCTATCTAGCATCTCTATCTGGCTATGAAAATTATCTGTTTTTCTAGCTATCCAACACTGTGTACTTCTTCATCTCCATATTTTTAACTTGAAATATCAATGTATCTCTTTCTTTATTATATATATCTTTAGTGATTTGCTTTCCTTTAGTTTTTCATTTAATTTTTCTAATAATTTTGCAATGTTTGCAACAGTTAAAAATAGAACAAAATAAAATATTCTCTCTCCCCTCCTCTCTCTCCCTTACATAAATACACATAAATATAATAGCGTATATATATATACATAGGTATGTGCGTATATATATATATGTATATATATGTGTGTGTGTATGTGTGTACATGCACATACATACATACATATATATACACACATACGTACGTACGTACGTATATATATAT
>NC_068991.1:5597484-5601036 GCF_001194135.2 Octopus bimaculoides | reverse complement strand
CACCACCACCACCACCACCACCACCACTAAAACCACCATCACCACTACCACCACTGCCATCACCACACCAGCAAACACCCTCACGACTAATGTCTGAGTAAAAGACAGGAAGTCGTTACTGCAAAACCTTTTGATCGTGAGTCTTCTCGGACAGAGACGACGAGCGGGGGATAAGAATCAACAACAGCATCATGAATCCAATAATATCGATCTCACTACTTCGCTGCTACTTAATTTATTGATCCTCAGGAAAGAACACAACAACGATGAAAGGCATAGCCCTACCCCCATCTCAACAGGATATGAATTGCGAAGGTACAACGAATATGACAAAACGTCATCAGTAAGTTTCTTATTTTGTCCTCGCCACTTATTAATTCTGCTACAAAAGCCATCGCTGTCCTTTGCGTTACAACGGCAAGGATAATAGCAATAAACAACACCAGTAACAACAACAAAAACGGCAACTACTGCTGCTCCTGCTTCTAATCCTCTACCTTCTGCCCTTCTCCTACCACGACTACTGCTAGCATAATTCTATTTGGTGGTAAGGTACGCTACCAATAGCAAATTGGTAATCTGAAATTACTCGGCAATAAGAAGACTAGACATATTCTTTTCTACTCGAGGCACAAGGCCCGAATTTTTTGGGGTGGGAGCCAGTCGATTAGATCGACTCCAATACGCAACTGGTACTTAATTTATCGACCTCGAAAGAATGAGAGGCAACTTCCCTTCAGACGTTTTAATATGTGATACACGTATTTTAACTGACTAAAGTTCGTTTACACACACACACACACACACACACACACACACACACACACACACACACACACACACACACACACACACACACACACACACACACACACACACTCACACACACACAGCGGTTTTCCACAAAGTTTCGGTACATCAATTTGAAGCAAAAGGCGTTGGTCGACCAGGGGTCATAGTAGAATTCACATGCCCAAGGTGCCACTCAGTGAGATAGAATCCGAAACGTGTTATACTTACAATGTTATATATTTATTCACTAAAGTACCAATGACAACATTTATAAAACGTATTTCGCTTTTGTATTCAGTTTTTAAGATTCTTCATGTGAAATCACGTGTTCAAACGCATTTTGGTGTATTTTTTGTGCGTCATAATGCCAATGATAAACACGCACATTGGTTAACTTTCACTTCCTTATTATTTGTGAATTGGTTAGTTATTTAACAAACTAACCAATCGGCTGCTTGTTTAATCAACCACGAAATCTATCAAACAGTTGCTTGTTCATGTACTTTTCTCATCACACCCGATCATTAATGGCACGATATCTGTACCCCAAGTCTGCTTCAAATCTAATTAATTAGTTTGATTAAATAACTAACTAATTATCTAATAATAAGAAGTGAAACTGCACCAGTGCGTGTGTATATTATTTGTATAATGACCCTTCCAAGATAAAACGAATTTATAAAACGTAGTTACCACAAGTGGAGATGGGAGAGTCATTAAGATACAGTCCGTTCAGTCTCCTTACGTTCTGAGTTCAAATCTCGCCAAGGTCAACTTTACTTTTGGAATCGATAGAACAACAATAATAAACTAAGATCAATAGTATGAACTACCCCCCTCCAAGCCTAAAACTGCTGGTGTTCTTCCCGGATTTTAAAGTTTTATAAGGCAGCAAAATGGTAGAAGTGCAAAAGCGTCGAACAAAATGACAACCAGCATTATTTTGACATTTTTCTTTCTGAGTTTGAAATCCGTCGATGTCAACTTTTCCTTTAAGCCTTTTGGAGTTGACAAAACACACATACACACAGACAGACAGACAGACACACACACACTACACACACATCAGGTGAGAATTAGGGGTCAATGTAATCGACTTACCCACTTCCCTGAAATTACTGGCCCGTTTCCTATTGTTGAAAGGATTATTATTAGCATTATTAGATAAGGTGGCAAGCTGCAAAAAATCATTAACGCGTCGGACAAAATGCCTGTTTGCATTTCTTCCGGCTCTTTACGCTTGAAGTTGAAATTCCATCTAGGTCAACTGTATATTTCATCCTTTCGGGGTTGATAAACTAAGTACCATTTCGAGGCCATCGATCTGGCCCCACCCCTCTCATAATTTCTGGCCTTGTGTCAAAATTAGAAAGAGCGTTGGCGATAGTCGTGAAAGTTTTACTGGTCGTTGTATGGAAAATAGTGAGAAAATAAATGGAGAGAAATATTCGAAAATAAATATGGAGACGATAATGGCTGATAAATGAATTTAGCGATATGACGTCACTACATGGGAGGGAAGTAGAAAGGTCACGGCCATAGCCCGTGTTCTGGTGAATAATTAGTAATTAGGAAAAATAAATGGCATAATTAAACGCAGATAAATGCGGAGAGGCTGGACGCTGCCAGGAGTTGTGTATACTTGCTTTTTAGTATCAGGGGGAATTTTGTGTATGGTTTCATTATCTTTTAAACGGATCTATCTATCTATCTATCTATCTATCTATCTATCTATCTATCTATCTATCTATCTATCTAGCTATCTATCTATCAGTCTGTCTGTCTGTCTGTCTGTCTGTCTCTTTATCTCTCTCTCTCACGCTTTCTATTCATGAAACAAAAATTATAAATATAAGTATACACACACACACACATACACACACACAAACACACACGCAAACACACAAACACACACACACACATTTAAATTCGCATACAGAGTCACACATATGCATATGATCCGTAAGAATGCCGTGATGCCAGATAGGTTTTGACTGTTATCTCTCGCAGGCTGGACGACTAGCTACGGGTTTCCTCGTTGACTTGTGCCACAATTCATTCTCTTATTGCTTTTGTTTAGCCCTGGGTCAAACCATCTCGTCCGAGAACTTTATTACATAATTAATCCTTATTTAATTTATACAGTAGGCGATTCGGTTGCTATTTCTAACAAACGTTAGACCACATCCAAACTCCCTCACTAAGTCATCAATATTGTTTGACCAGGCTATTAATACTGAGTTAAAGCATTCTATGTGGTTGCCTTTGATTAACGGGCAAATGTTGTCCTTAGGGATTAGTATTTTGATCACGTGGTAAGAAGATTTGCAATGATAGAGGATTACGATCCAATCAATCTTACTTTGCTTCGATTGCACGTTGTGAAGGACATGCGTGAGCTTATGGTGTGTTGTAAGGTTTTATCGCCGCTGGAGAAAGAAACTGAAGCCCTTTAATTCATTCGCAAAGTGATGGCTGTTTTGTTCTGCTTATGTTGGTTCGTGCTGATATCAGGGTGAAGGATATATGCGTAAATTAACACACACGCACGCGCACACACAAACACGAACAGACACAAACACACAAATACCCACATACACGACACACACACAACACACACATGCACACATGTTTATGTGTGTATGTGAATGATTTTGTGTGACAGCGACTGTGTATGTGTGCATGTATGTATACACACACATACATAAATGTGTGTGTATATATATATATATATATATATATATATACGTATATACATTA
>NC_068991.1:5596442-5597000 GCF_001194135.2 Octopus bimaculoides | reverse complement strand
ATGTATATATATATATATATGTATATATATATATGTATGTGTATACACGCAGACACCTATATATGTATACATGCACACACACACACACGCACGGGAATATACATACATACATACATTTACGATAATTGCCGGACCATGTTTATATACATACAAACCCCTCACTATTTGGCATTCTACATTAACCTAAGTCACCACACATTTGAATATGCAGTTAGAGTCGTCAAGCCGAGGAAGGAGCCGTCAAGAGTTAATTCAACCTGCGAGAAATAGCTGTCAAGGCAAAAGCATATCGTACACTGCAGCCTCGAAAATGGATGAGCGCGTTTTTCAAATTCACACTACTGGCCGAGTCTCTTTATTATTTAAATTAAAATTCCTTTGTGGTTCAATCATTTCACTTCCATCAGCTCCCTAATTCGTTCTGAATCTCATTTCATTTTCATTGTTTGTGACGAATCGAGATTTTGAGAGATGTGTGCCGTGCAGCAGAATCGAATCTAGGATCCGATTCTTGTTAAGTGAGCTTCTTAGCTATTCAGCCATGCTTCCCTCCCTCCC
>NC_068991.1:5590681-5596025 GCF_001194135.2 Octopus bimaculoides | reverse complement strand
ACGTAAAGACGGACGAAATACCGCTAAGCATTTCGGCCGACGTGCTAACGTTTCTGCCAGCTCGCCACCTTAATAATAATAATAATAATAATAATAATAATAATAATAATAATAATAATAATAATAATAATAATAATAATAATAATAATAATAATAATAATTTTGTAATAAAAATAATCATGACAAATAATAATAATAATAATAATAAACATAATGTCAATAATGATTAAAAATCAACTACTCAGGGTGAATTCTATATTTTTTCAAAACGAAATAGACTGGCATATGAAAGATTTCTTTATTTCTTACCTTGATAAAACATTTCTCTTTTAATTGTACATTCTCCTAACTAGAACAGGCAGCAGAATGTGTGGAGGTAGCAATGAAAGAAAAAGGAGAAGGAAAGAAAGAAAGATTTACACGTGGTATATTGTCTCTGTGGGAGAAAGTAATAAAACATCAGAAAATCTGTTGATATCAGAAAAAAGGCTTAAAACGTGAAAAACTGGTGGCAGCCGAATTCAATTTATACAAAAGGATGGAAATGACAACAACATAATTACTTGGTTCTGACATTCTTTTATTCTTTTCATCTTCTATTTGTTTCAGTCACTTCACTGCGGCCGTGCTGGAGCTCCGCCTTTTTTAGTCGAACAAATCGACCCCAGGACTTATTCTTTGTAAGCCTAGTACCTATTCTATCGGTCTCTTTTGCCGAACCGCTAAGTTATTATGGATTAGCTGAATCGTTAAAGTCCGTCGTATGTATGTATGTATGTATGTATGTATGTATGTATGTATGTATGTATTTATGTATGTACGTATGTATGTATGCATGTGTATGCATGTGTATGCTGTGTATATATATATATATATATATATATATATCTGTGTTTGTATGTCTGTGTCTTTGTGCTTGGGCCTGTCTCCAACTAACGCCTGCCAACCGGTGTTTGTTTGTTTACGTCCTTCTGAATTAACGGTTCGGCAAAAAACGACCGATAGAAAAAGAACCAGACCTAAGTTAAAAACATAAGTACTGGTGTCACTTTGCTTTAAGCCCTTGAAGGTGATGCCTCAACATGGCCGCAGTCCAAAGTCTAAAACAAGCAAAAGATAAAAAGACAGGGAGGGTGAGAGAAAAATCGAAGAATTGGGGTAGATCGATTGAATTGGTCACAATTATTTCACTGGCACTTCATTCTATAAAAGCTGAATTGTTGAAAGGCATAGTCGATCTCGGCGGGATTTGAACTCAGAACGTACAGCGGAGAAAATACAAAGATGGAACTTTGTCTGACACTTTAACGATTCAGCTAATCCATAATAATAGTTTCTTGTGTTGGCAAAAGATACAAATAATGCTGAACGTGACGATAATGTGGGTGATGATAATGCGTAATGATGATGGAGATTATTTTGGTGAATATGATAAAGACCATGATGATTATTATTTCGAATTTTGACAGAAGGCCTTGGAAGGGGGATTGTCGATTACATCGACCCCAATGCGTAACTGGTACCCCGAAAGGAAAAAAAAAACAAGGCAAATTGGACCTCAGCAGAATTTGAACTCAGAACATAGCGGTAGACGAAATACCGCTAAGTATTTCGCCCGGCGTGCTCACGTTTCTGCCAGTTCATTGCTTTAATAATAATAATAATAATAATAATAATAATAATAATAATAATAATAATAATAATAATAATAATAATAATAATAATGGTTTCATATTTTGGTACTATGTTAGCACTTTTGAGGGGAGGGGAAAGTCGATTACATTCATCCCAGTGTTCAATTGGTACTTATTTTATTGACCCCCAAAGGATGAAAGGTAAAGTCGACCTCGGCGGAATTTGAACTCAGAACATACGGAGGCGGACAAAATGCTGCTCTGTATGTACCTCGACGTACGAACGGTTCTGCCAGCTCGCTGACTTCATATAATAACGACGGACTCTTCCCGTCGAAAATGGCTGTTTTATATTTTCTATACTGCCTGAATTGCGCATGCTTTACCAGCAGATGTCTTGAATCTGAGAAAGTAACCAAAGACATAACGAGGCACACTGAACCAGTGAAAATATACAACTAAACAGCAGTGACGTAATCACTTGTTGTGACCCAAAAGCTGTTCAGAAGCATAACCAGATATTATGAATTAGCGAAACTATAGAAATGTAGAGCAACTTAATCAGATATCTTGAAGAAGAAGAAGTTAACTGGAATATGTATCCATCTAGAATATACATTTTATACAGTAATATTAGCAGATGTGTTGAACCAAGAAAAATAACTAATGATATAACCAGATACGTTCAAGCGACGTAGCGAAAAAATATTAAGTTGGCAGATAAATTCGTTGGGTCTTTTCCATCTTATTTTAATCCTTTCCAATGTTATATGAATCAACATGAAAAATATTTTTATCGTAGAATTTTATATTTTATTTTAGCTGTTCTTTCTCTACAATTTTTGTTTATCGTTTTTGAAATTTGAATAAATTTTACTTCTTTTTCAGGCATATGGCGTTGAAGTGACCAGTTGCAAGCAAAAGGACGAATTTATGTGAGAAACAACAGTAGAACTGAACAGTAACGAAATACCTTGAAGCGTTTGGAATATATATTCAGCCAAAATATTTATTCTTTAAAGTAACATAAGCAGATACCTTGATCCAACGAAAATAACCAACGATATAACCAAATACAGTCAACTAACGTAGCGATATCATACAACTGTACAGCAACACAATCAGATACCTGGTACTAACGAAGAAATCTAAACCTATCAGCTGGTGCTTAATCTGTTAGAAACGGCAGCAATTATCCCTTAAATAACGTCTCACAGCTTAGAAAAAGATCATAAGATGAAGTTCTAGATAATCCACACCTGGAGAAAGATAACAAAAAATACAAAAGAAATGTGGTCATTGCTTAAATACTTTTCATCACAAGTGTACAAGACTGTCCTGACGTGTTTAATCCTATACACAAGCGATTTTGAAATTCCATTTAAGAACGATTCTTCACATTGCTGCAAGGGCATACCTCTTTGGTATGATGTGTAATCATTTAAATCGATTCAAACACTGAACTGTATTTAAGTTATTAACCCCGGAGGAACAGAAGAAGACGTAAAATCCGGTGAGATTTGACCTGAGATTGTTAAAGTTATGTAACTAATTACTTCAAGGCATTCTTTTATCCTGCTAGTCTCATTCTGACATTCATAATGGTAAAATGATAATGATTTATTTTTCCACTGACTAAAGCTACAAAGAGTTAGGAAATCCTCCTGGAAAGTTCTCATAACGTTTCGTTCCATTCTGCTAGAAATACCATCTAAAGGTCCATTAAATAGCTAGAATCTTAGAAAAAATGGAAGGATTCATTGACTTGTGTTGCCATAGATACATTATTCTGAAAAGAAAAGCAGGTCAGTCACGTTTGGAACGTCTTTGATCATAGATTTCATCGAACAGCGCTGACCTGAAATCTGCCTTTATTTAACCCTCGGGTATCCTTGGAGGAATTTACGTTCTTGCAGACACAGGGGTTTAGAAATCTTCGATACCCCACTGCGCTGTTTCCTACAACCGCAACTAACTAAATGTGGTTGCTTCTTTTTCTCCGTCCCCACCTCCAATCACGGAAACCCTGTCAGAAAGTTCATGGGTGCTTTTGTCTTTCCTTCTATAACGGAGCAAAATCAATGCCAATACCTGCAGCAATAACGACCTCAGAGATGTCGAGTGTCCACAGTTACATGTACCCGAGAAAACCGTGTGGAAAGAAACTACACTTGACGCAATATTACAGTTTTTCTGAGAGGAAAAAAACCCGCCCCTTTAATTGCATTTCTGTCATTCAATATTTGAATGGTTGAAGTAAAGTTAATAATGGTGTAACAATGAAATTAAAAAGAGGGAAATAAAGGAGACTTCAATGATGAAAATCAAATAAAAGAAGGGACATAGACGCCCACCCATACACCTACACACGCACAGATTCTGCCTATAACACCTATACATATCTGCATGCATGCATACATACATACATATATACATACATACATAAGCACGTACATACGTACAAACACACATATTCATACATATATAAATACATACACACATGTATACAAACATACATACAAACATATATATATCTATACATAGATAAATGCATACATAAATTCATACATACATACATAAATACATACATATATATATACATATATACATATATAAATGCATACATACATGCATAAACGCATATATGCATATATGCATACATACATACATATATACATGCGTACATGCATACATACAAACACACATAAATGCATAGATATATAAATATATGCATACATAAATACATACATATATAAGTACATACATGCATGCATACATACATTCATACATACATACATTCATACATACATACATACATTCATACATACATACATACATAGATACATACACATGCATACATGGAAGCACTCAAAGACGAGGGAAATTGCGAGGAATTATTAACCATTAACAGCTACAGCAAAAAACTCATTAAGAGTTTCATATGATGACAACTATTCACCACGTAAGTCTTTGACTTTGTGTGTGTGTTGTTAAGCGGTAGTAGTGATGGACAAACGCGAACACATACGCACGCATACACAGGCACACACGCACATATACGATGGATTTTCACATACTGTCCACCAAATTCACTCACAAAGCATTGGTCGACCTGAGACAAATAGTAGAAGACTCCTCCAAGGCGCCACGAAGTAGGACTAAACCGGTAACCAACTGGCTGCAAAGCGAACCTCTTATGCACGTAGCTATAATATGTACTGATCTATATTTTCCAGCTTGTCAAAACCATATCTATCAGGGTCTCAAATATAATATAGTACGAATTTCTTCTAATCTACTTGAAGACAAACCAGATACGTTTGGTAATGTCTATAATGTACTGCATGATCATGAGCGGGTGGTTGGAGTTTTGTGGTAATAATATTTGCCTGTTTTATCTTCTAATATCTAATATTAAATCTTTATTTTGATGTCTGTTTAATATACAATTATATAGTAAATTTTAAATAAATTCTAAAAAAAACAAAACTAAACAATGTTGATATGTGTTATGATCATTTGTCTAACTTATGTCCGTTCATGTTACTGTGTCAAGCGAGAAAGTTGTTGCTGTAAAAGCCGATGCGAGAGAATCTCCGAAACAGTCGATGTAGGATTTATAATCCGACTAAGTCTGAAGTCTCTGCTCCGTCGTAACTTACCATAGATATACTGTTTGCTTGTGTCTTGCTCAACCCAGACAGGATATA
>NC_068991.1:5589262-5590534 GCF_001194135.2 Octopus bimaculoides | reverse complement strand
TATATATATATATACACATATGTTTGTGTAAATCTATACATGTGTGTGTATATATATATGTATGCATATATATATGTGTGTATATACATATGTGTGTGTGTGTGTGTGTGCGTATGTATCTATATCAACGTATATATGTTGTGTTTTAATGTCTGAGCGCACCTATCTATCTATCTATCTATCTATCTGTCTGTCTATCTATCTGTCTATTATTATATATATACATACAATCATGTGCGTGTATGTATATATATATATATATATATATATATATATATATATATATATATATATATATATATATATATACACGTATACACACACACACAACACACACGCTCATACACCTACACTTACACACACACATAGGTAAAATCAGCCGAGCGTAAAAGACTAAATCTGCCGTGATCTAAGCCATGAAAGACGAGGTGAGATTTGAAACTGTGCCACGAGTAGCAACTAAGTCGTCGTTCAGTTGTTCTCTGTGTTGTATGTGTGTTCAGGTCGAATGAAAACAAAGAGAAATGTTTTCTCCAGCGTGAGACGTCAAAGACAATTGAAGAAATCTGTGTTTATAAGCGAAGGGTATTCAATGACCCAGAATCAATGAGCTAGTGCTGCTTCTGTGTTTGCGTGGCTATGGAAGTGTTTGTGTGTGTGTCTGTGTGTGAGGGTTTACCTCGTAGAATGACAATGTATGAGTGTGTAATATTGGCGGGAACTAACGGCTCCACCACCGACACTAGCAACAGCAGCATCAGCAGCAGCAGCAGTAGCAGTAACAGCAACGAGAACGACGAGGAAGACGAGGACGATGGCAAGGATAAGAACACCGGGAAGGAAAACAACAAGAGGCACGACAAAAACGAATGAACCAAACGAATTGCTTGCAGTAAAAATAAACTCGTTGGTGGATGAAGTGAAACAGGCAATAACAGTAAAAGACGAAAGTCAAACGACAACAACAACAACAGCAACAACAACAATGACAGCAGCAGCAGCAACGACAACATGAATATTCTAAGATGGAGGACGACTCAAACAGCAGACGATACGTACAACTCATATAAACATATGAGGAAAAGCAAACACACACGCATCATAACGTATGGCAGACAAACTCGTATACATATACTCATATACAAACAAGCATATGCATCTATCTATCTATCTATCTATCTATCTATCTATCTATCTATCTATCTATCTGTGTGTGTGTCTGTCTGTCTCTGTATCTACCTATTTGTCTAACTTTGTGAATATATATATATA